>NW_028229732.1:0-105075 GCF_053477565.2 Lygodium microphyllum | reverse complement strand
GCCAATCAAAGATGTATTGTCAATAAACACTTTATTTTATCTTTTATTGGATAAAGTTTATAGTATTTGCTAATAAGTTAATATGTATAGTGCTGCTAGACTTGTTACTACCCACTTGGACACCAGCTTTCAAAGCATTGTTGATCCTTAGAGACCTTTCAAGTTTCTGCTTCAAGAGGTCCCATTGCAAAATGTCGTACATAGTTGTGGCTGGAGAGTGGTTTCAAATGCTTCAAGGATAATATATTCAAAGTTACTGAATGTAGAGGGGGTGATGTAAGTTTTCTATGCTTTATCATTTTTATAGTGAAAGTCTCTTGCTACTTCAAATAACTTGTGTGCTTTGTTACAGTGCAGAGACAACCCTGAGTCATACATGTGGTGGATACGGGAGAGGTGTATTTAGATAGGGCAATTACATCAATGGACCCAGATTCCCCTCTCCTAGCTAAAAATTCCAAAGGATAGGCAACAATGAAGGGCAAAGGCAAGAAAATGGCAACCACCAAGAAAAAGAAGTCTCCAAGGTCCAAACAAAAGGGGCCCAAAATGAAGGGCATGCCTAAGCTTTGTCCATTGAAATTTAGTCCATCCCCTCTAAATCCCAAGGAGAAAAGAGTGACTGAGGTAATTAAGTTCTTCAAGCGACCAAGGAAAATACCTACCAAGAAGAGACTAGTGATGATGAATGAAATTATGGAAGATGAAGCAAAATTTCCAAAGAAAGAGAGAAGTCTTAAGGATGGAGAAGCTATAGATCAAGGAGAAGCTAAAGAATAGCCCGAGGATGGAGAAGCCAAAGATCAAAGAGAAGCTAAAGAATAGCCTTATAATTACCAATTTGTCTATTTGTACTGAAGTAATAGTCCCCTTGTGTATACATCTGTAGTGCAATATTCTAACCCAAAATGTAATGATATGTCATTTTGATCTTACCCATGAAAGACGATTTTTTGTTCATAGAATCATAGATAATTATAAAGCTTGTACCAAGTATTTCTTATTAAATTGTACTGTAATTTTTTAACTCATGATATAATGAAATCATTTTGGTCCACAAACGATGATTTGTTATTCACAGAATCACTGCAAAGCTTATACCAAGATTTTTTAAATAGTACTTATCAATGTGTATAATTCCATGTTTCTGACAGCAATATTTGTGAGCAAAAGAAAGATTCAAAATTATTTATACATGCATATTTATGGTCTGAAACTCACAACACTAGGAGGCAAACAACTCATACATGATACAGAGCTCTCAACTCTTTTTCCAATTACAACACCATTTACCTTGAACTTATATCCAGGAGTAACATTCTCTGGAAACTCCAAGGTGTCTCTTACATCCTTAAGACTCCACTTTGAAGTGATGTTCAACTCCTTTACTTCTTGTGTGGTAACTTGCATTGTAAGTTTTAATGTCTTACAATCAATATCTGAATCTAAAGGAGCCCAAGCACCCAATCTAAGTTTGTATATTTTGTAATCAAAACCTATGATGAGAGATTGTCAAGATATATGAGAGCGGAATTTAGGTGACGGGAAGTGCTTAAAAATAGCTAAAAATTATGAATATCAAGGGAAAAATATTCACTGTCAAAGGCGGCGGCTCGATCTAGGACGATTTTAAGCGCCAAAGTGCTTTAAAGGCGCCCGAGCGACACTTGTTGATTTTTTATAATTTTTTAGACAGTCGTGAGGGTTGACACGAGCTATTGGCCAATGCGGGATGCTAAGCCGGACGCCCAGGATTTTTCAGAGCTCGATTCTGAGTTCGGACGGGGAAATGGCCAAGAAACCGGTCAAGATACGAAGGGGTGGACAAAATTTGGCCAAAATGGGCAAGTGACCCTTGGGAGCCCAAATTTAAATGTAGCATGAAACTTTGGAGAGGCATGATGCATAAAAATCGTGGAGGAAGCGTGGAGAAACTGTGCCCGAAATTCACGCCATGGATGGAGATGCTCAACCTCCTGCCTGCAAACAACCCCCCCCAATCATCATTGGCCCTCATTCCCCTCTGTATGCTGACTCTATCGCCGCCCTTCGCTCGCACAATGATGCCCTCTTTGGAGAATTCTGATTTCAGTCTTTCTCTCTCCTCCCTCTCTCTCTTCTAAAGGCAAGTTCATGTGGGGAGAAGAAGGAAGAAGAAAGAATGGTGGAGGCTTGTCCGGCATGGATCGGATTGCTCCACGAGCTGGAAATGGTGATTGGTGATTGTGCTGGACATGAAGTGCTGCTGATTTCCAAATCTACAGCCATGGACATGAAACCCGAAACACGCAAATAAGCGGTAATTTAAAAATTTCAAAGGAAATTTGAGCTTTTATGGCTTTTGTTTGATGAAATGTTGTTCATGTGGGATAATAATTGTTCATGTTGTTGTTTTCTATGAGTTCTTGCTGGTCATAATAAAAAAATCAGAAAAATATGCATTTTGTGGTTCAAAATAATATGCTAAAACACGTCAAACATGAAAAAACAAGGGAAAATGAGGGTTTTTGGCATAAAAAGGGGGAAGTAAATAGGAACATCAACTAAACTCTCATTTTTTCTACAAGAAGGAACTAAGGGCCATAGCCCATAACCTGTTCTTAATTTTCAGCAATTAAATAATGCATAAAAATAAGGGAAAATACAAGAAAATGGTGGAAAAACCCTAAAAAATAGGGGAAAAATACATTTTGGGTTCCGAAAAATAAGGATAAATAAGAACAATGTTTGTGAATGTTTGTGGGGACTGAAGCATGAGGATTTGCCTCAGTTCAACCCCACCTTCTTGTTCTAGTGTGGTTTTTCCCGGTTTTTATACATAAAATGATGGTGAAATACCCTATAAATCTATCCAACGATGCAATACTTAAACGGGGAAGGGTAGAGAAGTTGAAATATGTCTAAATGCCGTGTGAAATGATGGGAAAGTTGCTGATTTCTATGCATAGCATTTAGGACGGATGATAATTAAGATCAAGAGCTTAGTAGCACGAGGAGCACCTCGGTGCTAGGCCCATGCAACGAAGCACGAACGGTAGTTGGAAACCATTAAAAGAATGTTTTGCACTTGTGCACGATACTGTTTTGCTAAATGTTTGAGCACTAGACATCCACCAAATGCATAGAGCATGAAAAGAATTTAAGAGTATCGGTGATCAGCTCCTGGACATGCATTGCAATTGGTTTATTAGAACATGACCTACGTTGAGAGGCAGTGAGATACCCATGCTGTAGGCTAGTCGTGGGATCCTAAAGGGGAAATCAAGTAAGGACAATGGTACATTCCTGGATACGCTTATTGGGTACCTTGAGCGACGTTTGTGCGAAATGTCTAAATGTTGAGCGACGCATCGAGGGGCCAATTCCCGAGGTGTAGGAGAGTCGCAGAGGGTTGACGGCATTCAGCCGTAGGAGGAACCCCATGTGTATGTGATTCGAGCCTTTTGGCTATGTGAAAGGGACTCCCTCTGAGGAGTAATATTGGGTTAGGATCAGTTGGACTACAACGTATTACAAACGCAATGTGTAGGAAGGCAGAGATTTTGATAGACGCTCCTGGTCGCGAGGCCGAGGGGTTGTCTTGTGCATAGTGACGAGGTCCGGCTAGTGCATGAGCCAGTGTCGGCCCGTTTTTAGGTCCATCAGTGGTGCGTCTGCCGGGAGCCGCTTAAAAGTGGCAGTTCTCGAATCCTGGTTGTTTAAGGACCAACTAGCAGTTTATGCCAAAGGATACTTAGATTGATCCGTTATTTATTGATAAGCATCGTCTAGCAGAAATCCAAAAGCAAGAGAGAGACGAAAGAGCTAGGCGACGTGCTGAAATTTTAAGGAGATATTCCCCTAAGCGTAGCGGTGCTAAACCCTTACGAGGGAGTGGATCTAGTGGTCTTAGGACCACAAGCAGTAAGTTAGGAGAAGGCGGAAGCTCTAGTGCTCCCCTTCCTTCTATAAGCCAGTCCACGTCAAGTACGGGAAGTGTAACCCCACCGTCCCCTATTCCTAGTGCAAATCCAATCCTCGTCATGGCGCAGTCTATTGCAATTCCAGCAGGAACGACGGATTTGCCGGCTCTAGGTTACCCGCTACCCATTTTTAATGGGTTAGTTGAGGAAGATGCGGAACTCCACATTAGGGAGTTTCAAAAGCTGATGTTTAACTGTCGCATTCAAGAGGAAGGACATTTGATGATGTTCTTCAATATGACTCTCAAAGGAAGAGCCGCTATATGGTATCATGGTTTAGAAGCCGGAACCATATTGAACATTGATGCATTTTATGGAGCTTTTCGAAGGGAGTTTGCCCCTGAAAGGGGTGGGCAATATTGGTTGCGTGTACTCAACGTGACCCGCCAAGAACCACACGAAGATATTCGTGCTTATGCGAAGAAGATAAAAGAGGTTTTCTGTAAGTTGGACACCTCTATCCCTATCCCCGCAGCTGCCCAATTGCAATATTTCCTACATGGTTTGGACTTTAATATCCAATTGCAGTTGAGTAGTGTTCCCTTGGGGGATATAGATACTGCCATTACACGAGCACAAGAGGTGGAATCCCGACTACAAGCAGCCTATGCTTCTCGCGGCAATTCGAATATGGGTTTAGTATTGGGAAACAATGTGGCAATGACCAATGGCAGTAGTGGTCAAGGGATAGCGATGGCTAATCCTAATGGGAGAGGGAACATGATGCAGAATGTCCCTTTATTACCAGCTCCCCCTAGCATGTCGATGCCTACGGGCAGTCAAATGGCTCCAAGTAGTGGAGGCCAGGTGGTCAATTCTAACACCATGCCTGTAGCTCAACAACCTGTGCCTAATCGAATTGTTAGGCCGATTGAACGACATAGTAATGACCAAGGCTATGAGTCGAGTTCTTCCAATGTTCTTGGCGAGGTTAAGGACGTGATGAAGCATTATACCGACATGATTACGGAGCAGTATCGACAAATAGCTGTTGATGTCAACTTCCTTAAAAAACAACAAAATTTGATAGGAAGTAGATACCCGGAGGAGGGTGCACCGTCGAGGTTTAGTTGCAAATGGTGTGGCGGGCAGCACTATCCAAGAAATTGCCCAAATGTTAAGTGCGACATTTATGGAAAATCCGGCCATTTAGCAGCTACTTGCTGGAGTAAGATCAGTTCCCTCCAGCGAGGAAGTCGGCAACCAGGGCCTGTTAATCATCGTGCCCAAGGAAATGATTCCCAGCGAGAGGACGGGCCTAAACAAATACTTCAACGACCAAAGACTACAGTGGAGGAGCTACCTAGTGGTAGTGGGGTTAGTTTGATTGAGGCTGTATGCGTTAATGATGCTGAAACCTCTAATCTGCGAGCTGTTCTTACAAGAGGTCAAAAGGGTAGAGGAGCCGACAGGGATAAACCTGTCGACGGAAACCCTAAACAAGGCGACAAAGGAACGCAAGTTTTGGATCCTGCCATGGAAGGGGGACCTTTGAAGCCCGTGGAAAGTAAAGCCGATAAGGAACCACCAAAGAAGAAGGTGAAAGTTAAGAAAGAGGCAATAAAGCCGGTTCAGCGACCTAAAGAGTGGATGGTTTGGCGTGAAAAGCGAGCTCTATCGAACTATCATGAATTCGATTTGGCGAGCTCTCTTTGCGAAGTCAAGCCGGATGTGAATCTTTTACAGCTAATTAAGCTTTCCCCAGGAGTACGTAAGGAATTTAGAAAGATCCTACGTACCGGGTATATCGTAGAACCTTTGGGTATTGTGCGAGTTGGTGATGACTGGTTCGAGTATGCTGAGAAGCATTGCCCAAGGGTTGCAGCTTATGTCGATGGGATATTAGTAGATTATGCCATTGTCGACACAGGATCATCTGTTTACATTATGAGTTCTGAACTGATGGAAAGGTTGGGTCTTGCGATTCAGAAAGATACCTCCACAATTCTCAGAATGGCAGATGACAGTTTGAGACAGCCAGAAGGCTGCATTACTAAGGTCCATGTCACTGTTGCAAATGTAGAATGCATGTTGGACTTTAGGGTGATTCGTTTTGCAGGGCGGCCAAGTTACCAAGTATTACTTGGACGACCTTGGATCTTGCAAGCGGACTGCCAAGTAGATATACCTGCCGGTCGACTGATATTCGGCAGAGGTGCCCAGCGTGTGGTGGTTGATGCTTATCCTGAGTCCCCGCAGAGTGAGAGAGCTCCTCTATCTTCTACAGAATTGGAGACATTAGAAGATTTATCTGCCAGTGAGACATCATCGAGTGATGAGTCCAAAGAGGGATCCACCACGGAGGACATCTATCAGATCACTTTGAACGAGCCGATAGAGGGCCAAGAGCGTATAAGAGATGCAGATGTTATCGAGCTAGACCTTGGTACGCCTGATGATTTGCGGCCAATCAAATTAGGGTCCATGCTCAGTACAGCAGAAAGGAAGGACTATGTGGCCTTGATCCAGGAATTCCGTGATATTTTTGCTTGGAGTTATGATGAGTTGAGAGGCATTCCTCCTAGCCTTGCTGTTCATACAATTCCATTGAAAGAGGGCAGTCGTCCTGTACGGCAGAAAGTAAGGCGTATGCCTTTCGAATTGAGGGACGGCCTGTTTGAAGAGTTACAGAAGCTTCGAGAAGCGGGTTTGATTTTTCCTGTGCAACACACGGAATGGTGTTCACCAGTTGTGATTAGAAAGAAGAAGAATAATCAGATCCGTTTATGTGTAGACTTTAGGGAGCTGAATAAGCACACAGTTAAGGACTATTACCCGTTGCCATTTATTGACCAGATTTTGGATCAATTAGCGGGTAGGGAGATATATTCGTTTATGGATTGCTTTGCAGGATATAACCAAATGGCAATTGCAGAAGAGGATAAGTTGAAAACAACTTTCATCACTGTATTTGGTACTTTTGCGTACCATGTGATGGCCTTTGGTTTATGCAATGTGCCTGGTTCGTGGCAACGAACAGCAGATAAGACATTCGGTGACATATCCCCTGAAGAGTTGAAGGTGTTTATTGATGACTTAGGGGCTGCCACCGTGAGAGAAAGGCAGTTGATCATTTTGAGAAAATGCTTTGAGCGCTGTAGACAATTTTGCATCGCCCTAAACCCACAGAAGTGTGTTTTTGGAGTACCTTATGGGCTATTGTTGGGTCATGTGGTCAGTTCGGTAGGAATTGCGACAGACCCCGATAAGGTCAAAGTTATAGTTGCCATGGGTCCACCACGCACTCCGAAAGAGGTTCATAGCTTTCTCTCTTCGGTTGGTTACTACCGTAGATTCATCAACGCCTTAGCAGAAAGAACGTTGCCACTTACAAATTTATTGTCCTTTAGCTGTTCGTTTGTATGGGGTGACCCTTGTAAGGTAGCATTCGAGGATGTGAAACAAGAGCTAGCAAGAGCACCCGTTTTAAAAGCACCTAAAAGAGGTGAGGTGTTCTATATATTCTCAGCAGCCACCATGTATAGTATCAGCTGCTGTTTAGCCCAAATTTGGGAAGAGAAGTGGTACCACCCGATTGCTTTTGCTAGTCGAAAGCTGGGGGTATCCGAAATCAATTACACCTACATGGAGAAGCTGTGTCTAGCGATGGTCTTTGGGACCAAGAAATTTAGGCATTACATTCTCTATGAGAAAGTCGTGCTTTATACGAAGGCGGAGGGACTTCGACTATTGATGAATAAGTTAAAGCCGCCTGATCGTTTAGCGAAGTGGTTAATCACTTTGCAGGAATTTGATTATGAAATCAAGAGTAAGCCACCAAGGTTGCAAGGCATCGTGGAATGTCTTGTGGACTTTGGGGAGCCGAAAGAATCTGTGGCTGAAGGTAGTGATATGGAGTGGTTATTTAAAATAGATACGGCATCTATTCCCTCCTGGTATGCTGCAATAACGCATTATTTATCAACGGGAGAGGCGGGATCCAAATTATCTAAGGCTGCGAAAAGGAAAATTAAGCAGCAAGCGTTAAAGTTTGCTTTGATCGCAGGTACATTATATCGGCAAGGGGTTGATAACATCTATCGCCGGTGTGTGATGCCTGACGAGGTGCCATTCATTTTGGAAGAGTGCCATGATTCTGCTTGCGATGGCCATTTTGCTGGATGGCTTACAGCACAGAAGGCTTTAAGAGCAGGTTATTGGTGGCCTGCCATCTTCCAGGATGCGTTTGCGTATGTTAAGCGATGCGATATTTGCCAACGACATGATAGTCGAGAGAATAGGAAACGACCACTCACCCCTATTATGGCGATACTTCCATTTGAGAAGTGGGGAATAGACTTTGTGGGTCCTATTACTCCGTCATCGACTACGCAAAAGCGGTACATCATTGTAGCAACTGACTACTTCACAAAGTGGTCAGAAGCACGTGCAACAAGGAAAGATGATGCTAAAGAAACTGCTAGTTTCCTTTTAGAGCAGATAATATGCCGGTTTGGTCCACCGCAAGAATTAGTGTCGGACCGCGGAACCCATTTCCTAAATAAGGTGATCAAAGGTTTGACAGAGTTGTGGCACATCAAGCATAACAAGACAACCCCATATAATCCGCAAGCCAATGGGCAAGTCGAAAGCACCAACAAGCAGCTTGTGGGCATCCTGTCCAAAATTGTTTCAGAAAAGAAACGGGATTGGGATAAAAAGTTATACGTGGCAGTGTGGGCTTATAATACGACTTTCAAACGAGCCACTGGCCATACCCCGTTCAAGTTAGTATATGGGGAGGAGTGTGTTTTGCCTTTAGAAATTGAGCTGCCGACTATTCGGTTTGCCATCAATCATTCTTTGAGCGGTGAAGATGCACTTTTTGAGCACTTGACGATACTGGCACATTTAGATGAGCTTAAGCTGCAGAGCTTATTGCACCAAGAAGTAGCGAAGCGCCGAATGAAGCAACTACACGACCTCAAAGCCAAGAAATACACCTTCAAGAAAGGATAGCTTGTTCTGTATTATGACGCACGACGTGAATTATTCCCAGGCAAGCTAGAACCCAAATGTGATGGGCCCTATAGGATCGTTAGAATAGGAAAGAATAAATCTACAGTGTTGTTAGCTGACCTTGAGGGGATAGAATTTAAAAATAAGGTTAATCTTAATAAGATTAAACCTTATTACTTCTGATTGCACTAATGCTATGACTGCCTTGCAGGTCTAGGCAAGATCGATCAAACATCTGCAAGGAAATCGTGATAGAGGTTGATGGGTCGTCTGATCCCTTATTTAGAACACCCATATTTAGAACAGAGGTATCATCAGGGAAAGCTCATTTGGTGGAGCAAAGGATACAAGGTGATTGAGCAAGAAGGTGGGACATTTATTTGGGAAATCAAGGTCTTCTGCCATCACTGCCTACAAATTTTGACGAGCATCCCTGTTGAATTCAATGATGATGGAGGGATGGAGTCTACAGTCCACCCGTTGAATATGCTGAATTTCGATTACCATAATTACGAGTAGAGTCCGGGATGGCGGGATATGTAAACCCTTTATGGACGTACACCTTGTACTTCGATGGGGCGTCCAGGGGTGCATGTAAAAAAGGAAGTGTAGGAGTTGTCATCCGAGACCCCCGACGACGCATTGTCATGAAGTTAGCTGCTTATCTCGGGGTGAATTTTACTAATAATATGGCCGAATACAAAGCCCTGATCATGGGTTTGAATATTGCAAAGAAGGGTGGTATCCGCTAGTTGTTGGTAAAAGGGGACTCTCAGTTGGTTTTAAATCAACTCAATGGGACGTACATGGTACGAAACCCCATCCTTTGTATGTACCATCATACTGCCATAGCCCTGCTAGATGAATTCGATAGAGTGTCTTTTCAGCTGATTCCACGGAATTGGAATCAGTTTGCCGATTCATTGGCTAATTTTGCGTATGAAGAAGACCTCTTCTTTAATTGTGGCCCTTGTCCCGATATATCTATTGACGATGAGACAGGACCTGGTTGCTTGTGGGGTATGCTTTCTGAACATGCCCTCTTTGGCAGACGATGGTTGATCTGGGTGATGCAGAGGGTAAGCGAGACTCATCTGCCTTTATTATCTTGGACCCACAGACTGGTTAGACAACATGTGATGCGAACACCTCTTGCGATATATGCAGGAGGGATAGGTCATAATTTAATGCACTTAGTATAGGGCTACGAGCCTCTATTCCCCTGGGAATAGTATGCTTTGATGTCTATCATGGTTGTTCCCCGGTGGATGTTCTACATAGTATTGTTTTATTTCATTAGGCCAAGAGGGCCGATTCAGTTTTGTAGTGAAGTGTTTCATTTCATTAGGCCAAGAGGGCCATTTCCCTGTCTAGTGCTGGTGCGTTTAATCGGGTTTTTGTTTTAAGTGTTGTGCTGGACAGATTTCGTGGTTAGTGGAATTTGGTGGAGCCTGGAGGAGCCTTTGCTGCGATGGAAGCTTCTTGTGGTCAATCCAGGTGATATTTCTCCTTTACGACTACCTTTCCTTCCTGTTATATGTGTATTTGTACTTGTCGAGGGGACACATTTTTGTTGGGGACCGGCAACCAAGGCATGAAGTCCCAGGTTTAGGCTAAGTATGTTTGATGGAGGTCGGAGTAGTCATTGCCTCCTGTAAAGACATTGTTAGGCATTAAAAGACCTGTTTGAGAAGGAAGTCCTAGTGGCCCTGTTCTGCCAGCCTGCTAGGCAGCCGTTCTAGGAGTTCTTGTTAGTAGTGAGGCAGTTAGAGAAGCCTACTAGAAGATAATAATAATGATGCCAAGAAACTCTGTACATCCTAAAAGATGAATATCAATACGAAGGTGTGTAAAAAGGGGTTCTAACACCTATCAAAGAAAAGAAAAGAAATGAAAATATATAAGCCGTTGCTCATTGCCTTGCGAAGGCCTGGTAGGTTCCTGGGGACGAGTCAGACCCGGGGCCGATACCTTGTCTTCCTAGGGGTGGCTTCTTGCTGGATAAATAATACCAAAACAAGGAAGGGTGGAGCGAAAATAAAAGTGAGCGTTAGAAAAGGATTAAGTGTCACCTTGCGAGGGCTTGGTAGGTTCTTGGGTGCCGAGACAGGTCTTGAGACCGATGCCCTGTTCTCCTTGGGTCACTACGCTCAGCTCCTTCCTTTTTACATGCCCAAGTATGTTCATCCAATACAAACCCCAAAAGAAGACATGTACTGGAAGAAAGTACACTTTGATCAGGCTATAGGAGTCCTCGCCTTGTAGGAGCTCCTAGTTGTGTTGTCTTTAGTTGGTCAGTAGTTCAGACTACCACTTAGGGCAACCTCTTTGACAGTTCTTTTCAGTTTGGCTGTGTTGGAACAGCTGGTTAGTGACTCGCTTCGGAGCTTCTATTAAATGATGCTAGGCCTACTCCTTGTGGATGTTATGCCTTGGTTCTGCCAGGGGTAGGGGGAGCATTGTGCTGAGTTTTATGATGATAATTGTTTTGTATCAGTTTGATGCTTCTTTGGTTGTTTATGTGCAGATATGTTCGTGGATTCGACGGGCTGTGTCGCCCTATCCCGTGGTCGCCAATGAGAGCGGAATTTAGGTGACGGGAAGTGCTTAAAAATAGCTAAAAATTATGAATATCAAGGGAAAAATATTCACTGTCAAAGGCAGCGGCTCGATCTAGGACGATTTTAAGCGCCAAAGTGCTTTAAAGGCGCTCGAGCGACACTTGTTGATTTTTTATAATTTTTTAGACAGTCGTGAGGGTTGACACGAGCTATTGGCCAATGCGGGATGCTAAGCCGGACGCCCAGGATTTTTCAGAGCTCGATTCCGAGTCCGGACGGGGAAATGGCCAAGAAACCGGTCAAGATACGAAGGGGTGGACAAAATTTGGCCAAAATGGGCAAGTGACCCTTGGGAGCCCAAATTTAAATGTAGCATGAAACTTTGGAGAGGCATGATGCATAAAAATCGTGGAGGAAGCGTGGAGAAACTGCGCCCGAAATTCACACCATGGATGGAGATGCTCAACCTCCTGCCTGCAAACAACCCCCCCCAATCATCATTGGCCCTCATTCCCCTCTGTATGCTGACTCTATCGCCGCCCTTCGCTCGCGCAATGATGCCCTCTTTGGAGAATTCTGATTTCAGTCTTTCTCTCTCCTCCCTCTCTCTCTTCTAAAGGCAAGTTCATGTGGGGAGAAGAAGGAAGAAGAAAGAATGGTGGAGGCTTGTCCGGCATGGATCGGATTGCTCCACGGGCTAGAAATGGTGATTGGTGATTGTGGTGGACATGAAGTGCTGCTGATTTCCAAATCTACAGCCATGGACATGAAACCCGAAACACGCAAATAAGCGGTAATTTAAAAATTTCAAAGGAAATTTGAGCTTTTATGGCTTTTGTTTGATGAAATGTTGTTCATGTGGGATAATAATTGTTCATGTTGTTGTTTTCTATGAGTTCTTGCTGGTCATAATAAAAAAATCAGAAAAATATGCATTTTGTGGTTCAAAATAATATGCTAAAACACGTCAAACATGAAAAAACAAGGGAAAATGAGGGTTTTTGGCATAAAAAGGGGGAAGTAAATAGGAACATCAACTAAACTCTCATTTTTTCTGCAAGAAGGAACTAAGGGCCACAGCCCATAACCTGTTATTAATTTTCAGCAATTAAATAATGCATAAAAATAAGGGAAAATACAAGAAAATGGTGGCAAAACCCTAAAAAATAGGGGAAAAATACATTTTGGGTTCCGAAAAATAAGGATAAATAAGAACAATGTTTGTGAATGTTTGTGGGGACTGAAGCATGAGGATTTGCCTCAGTTCAACCCCACCTTCTTGTTCTAGTGTGGTTTTTCCCGGTTTTTATACATAAAATGATGGTGAAATACCCTATAAATCTATCCAACGATGCAATACTTAAACGGGGAAGGGTAGAGAAGTTGAAATATGTCTAAATGCTGTGTGAAATGATGGGAAAGTTGCTGATTTCTATGCATAGCATTTAGGACGGATGATAATTAAGATCAAGAGCTTAGTAGCACGAGGAGCACCTCGGTGCTAGGCCCATGCAACGAAGCACGAACGGTAGTTGGAAACCATTAAAAGAATGTTTTGCACTTGTGCACGATACTGTTTTGCTAAATGTTTGAGCACTAGACATCCACCAAATGCATAGAGCATGAAAAGAATTTAAGAGTATCGGTGATCAGCTCCTAGACATGCATTGCAATTGGTTTATTAGAACATGACCTACGTTGAGAGGCAGTGAGATACCCATGCTGTAGGCTAGTCGTGGGATCCTAAAGGGGAAATCAAGTAAGGACAATGGTACATTCCTGGATACGCTTATTGGGTACCTTGAGCGACGTTTGTGCGAAATGTCTAAATGTTGAGCGACGCATCGAGGGGCCAATTCCCAAGGTGTAGGAGAGTCGCAGAGGGTTGACGGCATTCAGCCGTAGGAGGAACCCCATGTGTATGTGATTCAAGCCTTTTGGCTATGTGAAAGGGACTCCCTCTGAGGAGTAATATTGGGTTAGGATCAGTTGGACTACAACGTATTACAAACGCAATGTGTAGGAAGGCAGAGATTTTGATAGACGCTCCTGGTCGCGAGGCCGAGGGGTTGTCTTGTGCATAGTGACGAGGTCCGGCTAGTGCATGAGCCAGTGCCGGCCCGTTTTTAGGTCCATCAATATATTATAGGAGAAACCCAAATATTGAGGGCACACATTACACCTTATAAAGTCACCTTTGTGGTCGGATTCCTTGACTTTCCAACATAGACCTAAAATTTTGTCCAAATCTTCCTTTGAAAATTTTTTGTTTAGCCATGAAACCTTCATCTGTTGTAAACATGTTGTTTTAAAGCAAGCTACAGAAACATGCAAGGGTAAAAACTACAATAAGCATACTCTTCTCGAGATCCTTCCAAAAGTCATAGCATTTTGAAAATCTTGAGCAATCTTGAGTTTAAAACTGTCCATTGTTGCTTCATCAGGCATCTCCCAATCCAAAGATGAGAGGCTTGGTAATTGCAGATCTTCAAGGTATCCATACACACCTGCTCTTGAAGGAACCACATATTGTGCATAATACACAAAAATTCCACTTTCATGAAAAAAAGTCATGGTCTAATCAGCATAAATAATGTTTGCAAATTCTTTATGAATGGCATGGAATGCTCTGCCAAGGCTCTCCATAGGTTTCCACTCGAAACTTGTTGATGAAAAGATATCTACAACTAACAATCCATTATTTAGTATATGCTTCAAACAAAACCATATACTCACGTAAACCTCACAACTCAAACTTACAGTGCACTTGCTGGGAAAAAAATTCTCATGGAGCCAAGTGCATATATCTAGCCATGTAAACATGTTACACCAAAGCAAACCAGCCTTGAGCCGTGGTTTTGAAGGCAAAGATATGTCCCTTCCCATGATATTTGATATCCCCTTGTTTTGTTTTTTTCACTCTGTAAGAGCCCCTGCAAGATGGTAGCATTATAACCCAATCATTTATAGTAAATGTTTTGGCCTCCCTTTCTCCACTTGCGCTCTTGCTATACATGGTACAAGAGTTTTTGGAATGAGAAGGACACTTTGTGGACGCCATGTAAAAGACAACAAGTATGTAGACAATGTGCAGAGAAAGAAGCCTAAAAAGAGAGGTCAAGGAGACAAATTAAAAATACTACGAGCGCCAAGAACTTTGAAAATTCTCATGATTTTCAAAATGGTCTTAATTAACTTAACTTTTTCATGTCTTTGTCAGAGGTTTTGACAGTTTTTATTAGTTAACAGGGGCCGTTGGGACTATCAAAACTTGTCAGGGTTTGAAGATTTTGGCTAAATAGGAGGGGAGAACCAAAAAATTAACTCTACTATCTCAAAAGCAGAGGATACAAGAATACCATATTTTTGTCCATGTGGGAAAAATCTCGTTTTTCGGCCCTAATGAAATTCCAAGAAACCATAGCCAAGGTGGCTAGGCATGAAATGATATTACCATAATGACTAAGTATCAAATGATGAGAGGCTATAGCATGGTATGGACCCCAAGCTATAATGGCCAAGAGTATTCACCCTCTTAGATAGTGGGAGGTTGAGACCTCAAACATGTAATGTTGTAAAATGGCAAAAAGATGCTAGGCTACTTAACCCTAGTAGGCTAAATATTGGCTAAGGTATATATGCACTTTTACTCTATTACACATACTTGGTATATACATTACACACAATCATTCCGATGGACTCCTTTGCTTGTGCCAAAAGGAGTACATTCACAAAAGTACTTGAGAAATTCCATATGTAGAGTAGTAAATCGATTGGAACCTTTACCTTCTCATGTTGAGGTAAGTCAATGTAGACTATCCCTAATCACATGATGAGAGGGCCAAGATGGCCAATTTCCCATATGCATCTGCATTGGATAGCTTGATATATCCCAAATAGCCACTAGACCCAACATAGCATTTACAATGGGAGCTATGGCTTGTTATATGATGACACATAGTAGGCAATATTAGGACACCATGAAGGATATCATGAGATACCTTAAGTGCACTACAAACTTGTGCCTTTGCTATGGCAGTTATGACATTGGAGCCATGGGTTATAATGACTTAGATTATTGTGTAGGACATGTGGAGAGTAGGAGATCCACCTTTGGCTATGTCTTCACCTTTGTTTGAGGTGTTTTTTGTTAGATGTCTAGGGTGTAGAAATTCACCGTCTTGTCTACGACCTAGGTTAAGTACATTGTAGTCATTGGGACTTGCAAGGAGGCCCTATGGTTAGGCCACTTGGTTATGAACCTTGGTATCACAGATATGATTCCTACATTGCATTCAAGAGTACCATCTAGTTGGCATATAATGTGGTATTTTATGTCAAGACTAACCATACTAAGGTTTATTATTGCTTTATCATATAAAGTGATCTTTGGTGATCATGTGTGGAAGATTTGTAAGGGATCTCTTATTGTGGCCAAAGAGTTAAAACCTAGTACTTTGCATTCTTTGGATATTTTTGGTGTTAAAAGATTATATTGTAGCTGTCACTAAACATCCATCTATTTCTTTACAACATCATTATTTGGGGCATATGTCAATCACTATAATGAAATCTTTGTATAGTTTATATCATCTTTTGTCTTTAAATTAATATTGGTTTTTGTGCACATTATCTCTTTGAAAAGTAAACTAAAATGTCGGTTAATAGTATTTTGTGAAGACTAAAGTCAAAGGTAAAAGAAAAGTCAAAGTGCAAGTGTCGACTACTATTTTTTAGAAGGATTATAAATTTTTAGAGCTTTATTATATTATTTTGGGCATTTGTGTATTATTTTTGTACTCATGGATACTAGATTATCATGGATATATTATTTTGTATGAACCAGGCTTAGTCTTGTACACATTGTATTTATCAGCCACACAGTTGTATTTGTTACACCCATAAGTGTTGTTTCGGTTGCACATACATATTTTTCATATTATTAGCATAGGCTTAGTCTATTCAGGCTAAGGTTCATTATCTCTCGATATTCTTTCATTATCGGATATTTGGTTCTATTCATGAGATGAAGGATGATACAGCCTTCGAGGTTCTCACACTCCTACCATGTGGTAGAACAGGAGGCTTATGTATGGGTGTGGATGGGATCGATGGGGTTCCAGTCATCCACATTTGTGGCTAGTATTCTAAAACCCATTTAGTTAGGTTAGGAAGGTGGAATCAAAAGGAACCAGTTTGTTGGATTAAGATTGAAGCAATAGGATATGAAAAAATACAAAGTCCAAACTCAAAAACACAAAAAACTTTTAAAAAACACAAAAATTGAAAAATTGAAAACCACAAAATGCAAAACTAAAAACTCAAACTTTTCTTACTTAAACAAACCATGTGATATTTTTATGGATTGAAGATACATGCTTGTCATGCTTGTTGGGTTGTGTGTGTATTGAAGTGAAAGCAACACAAAAACACAAATCTCAAAAAGCAATACTCAAACTCAAACTTTTATTGCTTAAACAAACCATGTGATATTTTTGTGGATTGAAGATGCATCATGCTTGTTATGCTTTGTTAGGTTATGTGTGTATTGAAGCAAAAAAAAGAGAAAAAGAAAAAGGTAAAACACAAAACTCAAACCCAAAACTCAAAACTCAACTCTTTTTACTTGACCAATTTTTGTATCGATGTTGTAGATGTAACTTTCTTATTATGAATGATTGATAGTGTGAGCGTTGAAGGAAAAAGAGTGAGCAAAACTCAAAAAAATCTAAAATAAAAATCACAAAACACAAAAAGCAAGGCAAAAACTCAAATCACAAACTTCTCTTACATGAAAATTTTGTGACATACTATTGTGGATTGAACATGCATCATTCTTGTCATTCTCTCAATAGTCTCACAATAGAAGATTGTCACCAAAGAGATTTGGTTCCATTCCTAGCACCAAGGACAATGCAGCCTCCAAGGTTCTCACACTCCTACTGTGTGGCATAATAGGATGATTGTGTATGGGTGTGGATGGGATCGATGGGGTTCCAATCGTCCACATTTGTGGCTAACATTCCAAAACCCATTCAATTAAGTTAGGAAGGTTGAAGAATCGGTTTATTGGATTAAGATTGAAGCAAGAGGAATTGTTATGATAGGAAATAATACAAAACTCAAACTCAAAAACACAACAAAACTTTTAAAAAACACAAAAATAAAAAAATACAAAAATGTAAAACTCAAAACTCACTTTTCTTGCTTAGATAGACCATGTAATATTTTTTTGGATTGAAGATACATAAGCGAAAGCAACATAAAAACACAAAATTCAAAATTCAAAACTCAAAACTCAAACTTTCTTACTTAAACAAACCATATGATATTTTTGTGGATTGAAGATACATCTTGCTTGTCATGCTTGTTGGGTTGTGTTTGTATAGAAGTGAAAGAAATACAAAAACACAAAACTCAATTCTTTTTACTTGACCAATTTGTGTATCAATGTTGTAGATGCAACTTTCTTATTATGAAATGTGGTTTCCTAGGCTTTTGCATAAACTGTTTGATAAGCCCAACTACATGGCTCAGATCAAGCGTAGTGATAGTTAAGTACATCAAACCATCTGCCTGTACATAGTAACATCTACAATCTCAGCTCTAGTGTCTACATCCAATTTGGTATTTGATCCAAAGGAGTGTCAAGTGGTTTACACTCTGCCGTCATGCCATACTTTTTCAGCATTTCCAATGCATATTGTCTCTACATCAACCAAAGTCAGTTGACTGAATTTACCACTTCAATGCTTATAAAATATTTTAGCTCACCTAAATCTTTCATGTCAAACTCTGATCTCAGCATAGTCATCATAGCATGTATTCCAATGTTATCATCACCTGTAATAATGAGATCATCTGCATAGATAACTAGCACAACCAAACATATATTTGTCTTTTTAGTAAACAAACTATGAATAGCCCTGCTATTGTAAAACCAAGACTCTGCAAATAGCTACTAATGTGTGCATGCCAGGTTCATGGAGCCTGTTTCATCCCATAAAGAGCTTTCTTTAGCTTGCAGAAATAATTAGGAAACTATAGGTGTACATACCCCTCAGGATGATCCATCAATACATCCTCTTCTAGGTCTCCATTCAAGAACACATTCTTTACATCCATCGACTATATAGTTCTGATGGTTGCCATCTTGGCAACATGGCTAAAAGTTTCTTCATAATCTAAACCATATTGGTGAGCAACTTGGCCTTGTATCTCTTTATGCTGCCATCGGACTTGCATTTTACTTTATATACCCATTTATACCTATAGTCTTCTGATGGTTGCCATCTTGGCAACATGGCTGAAAGTTTCTTCATAATCTAAACCATATTGGTGAGCAACTTGGCCTTGTATCTCTTTATGCTGCCATCAGACTTGCATTTTACTTTATATACCCATTTATTGTCAAGATTGTGGGAGAGAAGGAAGGAGTCTCGCTTGTAGCTTTCTTGCTTGCACAATGGGGGAATACACACAAGGGTGGAGGCTGAAAACAGTTTTCCTCTTCTTAGTTTTGTGTAAGCCAAAAGAACTCTAGTACAAAGAAATAGAAGAACCCTATATATGGGTCTCAAACCAAACTCAACTAACTAAGGTGGCATACTAACTGAGCCACGAACTAGAGTAGATAAGGATAGCTATCATGTAGCTATTATTCATGGGCGGTGTACCAACCGCGTCTGCAACTGACAAGTCGGTGACATAAATATACAACGGTCACCCTGGCGTATCACGAGTGGAGCTCGATATCTCAACACTCCCCCTCGAGCTCAATCCCAATTCCTGCACACCAAGCAGGTCTCTGAACTTGCGCAGCTTCTCTGCGCCCAATGCCTTCGTGAATATGTCAGCTACCTGATCCTCTGTGCTGACATAAACTAGATCAATAAGACCTAGTAAAACCCTCTCTCGCACATAGTGATAATGCACCTCAATGTGCTTTGTTCTAGCATGATAGACTGGGTTATTTGCCAAGTGTATACTACTCATGTTGTCACAATAAATGACAACTGGCCCATCTGTAGACTGATGCATATCATAAAGTAGCTTATGCAACCAAGCTACCTCACATGCAGCCATTGCTGCACCCCTGTACTCAGCCTCTGTGCTCGACAAGGCAACTGTAGGCTGTTTCTTGCTGCTCCAAGTGACTGCAGCACTCCCAAAAGAGAATACATATCCACTGGTAGATCGTCTATCAGAAATACTACCAGCCCAATCAGCATCAGTGTATCCATGCAACTGTATCTGAACCCCAGTCTCATAAAATAGTCCATACTGCAATGTGGACTTCACATACCTAAGTATGCGTCTAGCCGCATCCAAATGTGGTTTCCTTGGAGCCTGCATAAACTGACTTACCAATCCAACAGCATAGCTCAAATCTGGCCTGGTAATAGTCATATAAATCAAACTTCCTACTATGCGTCTGTACATAGTAGGGTCTTCTAGAAGCTCACCTGCATCTGTGCTCAGCTTCACATTTTGCTCCAAAGGAACTGAAATAGGCTTACAGCCTGTCATCCCATATTTGGACAGCATGTCCAATCCATACTGCCTCTGCAAGAGCTGTATCCCACTTGGTGATCTAATCACTTCAATGCCCAAGAAATAACGCAGCTCTCCCAAATCCTTCATCTCAAACTTCTGCTTCAATAGCATTTTCACATGAAGGATATCTTCATCACTGTCACCTGTCATAATCAAATCATCAACATAAATGACAAGCAGCATAATACCTTTCTCTGTTTTTCTCACATAAAGTGAGAAATCTGCCTTGGAAATCTGAAAGCCAATAGTGACAAGATACTGTCCTATCTTGTCAGACCATGCTCTAGGTGCTTGCTTCAAGCCATACAAGGCTTTCTTCAACCTGCAAACAAACTCAGGATGAACAGCATGCACATAACCTGGTGGCTGCTCCATATAGACCTCTTCTTGCAAATCACCATGCAAGAAGGCATTCTTTACATCCATCTGATGTAAAGACCATCCCTTTGATGCAGCCATAGCAATGACTGCTCTTACGGTTGCCATCCTTGCAACCGGACTAAATGTTTCTTCATAGTCAATGCCATATGTTTGTGCATACCCCTTGACTACTAATCTTGCCTTGTATCTGTTCACAGAACCATCAGCATTGTGCTTCACCTTATAAACCCACTTACAGCCAATTGCATTCTTACCTTTAGGCAAAGGTACTAACTCCCATGTAGCATTTGCTTCCAAGGCATCCATTTCTTCATCCATGGCTTTCTCCCATTTTTCTTTTCCCATGGCTTGCTCAAAAGATGTGGGTTCTGGTTCCTGTATCACTTTGACCATATATGCATAGTGAATGGCTGTAAATCCATCATATTTCAGCCTATCCACAGGATACCTAGCTCTTGTAGACCTGCGCAAAGTAGGTTCACTCCCAGGTGCTCTCAAAACATCCCTGGTCTTCCTTACTCCAGGTGTAACAATAGAAGGAATACCCAACTCATCATCAATGCTCTGTTCTGAGCCACTGGATTCACCATCCACATAAGAGTGACCTGCATTCACATCAAACATGGGCTGATCTACCTTCCCTTTTCCTTTTCGTGATACCTGCATACCACTATCTGCATTGCTTTGAGAAGATTCTCCTGATCTCAATCTGCCTGTCCATGGCGAAGAATGTGAACCACTGCTAGAGGACGCTCCAGGTCCACTAATATTTTGTGACTGCTGCTGTGAATTCTGTGTAGCATTACCATTTTGTGCATCTTCATCATCAATCACATTTACTGGTCTATACCAGCTACTCATCTCATCAAAAACAACATCTCTGCTCACTGTAAACTTACGAGTAGAAGGGTTATAGCATCTATACCCTTTTTGCTGCAGAGAGTAACCAATAAAGATGCACTTCTCAGCTTTTGGATCCAACTTGGATCTCAGCTCATCTGGCACATGTACATAGGCAATGCAACCAAAAATTTTCAAATGAGAAATATCTGGTTTCCTACCAGTATACCTCTCCTCTGGAGTCATTCCATGTATTGCTGCAGTGGGAGTCCTGTTCATTATGTAGACTGCTGTAGCAACTGCTTCAGCCCAATAAAAATCTGGCAAGTCTTTTTCATTGAGCATGGCACGAGATACCTCTCCAATATGCCTGTTTTTCCTTTCTGCAATTCCATTTTGTTGTGGGGTATAACTGCATGAATATTGCTGCTTTATGCCATGCTCCTGCAAGAACTTTGCAAACTCATTTGAGAGGTACTCTCCCCCTCCATCTGACCTTAGGCATTTTATCTGCAAGCCTATTTCTTTTTCAACCATAGCTTTAAGAGTTTTGAAATGCCCAAAAACTTCACTTTTCTTTTTCATAAAATACACCCAAACTTTTCTGCTATAGTCATCAATAAAACTGACAAAATAATGACAGCCTCCAAGAGATGCAGCTTTAGTTGTCCACACATCAGAGTGAATTAATTCCAATGGCTTCTCACTCTCTTGAACATGTCTAGGAAATGGTTTCCTTGCCTGTTTTCCAAACTGACAGGCTTCACATACCTTATGCATTTCTGCAACCTTGAATTTGGGCAATCCTGCAACAATATTTTGGGCCTGCATTGATTTAAGTCGCTGTACATTAACATGACCAATGCGTTTATGCCAGATATCAATATCTGCAACTACACCGGTCCCATGTGCAAACATTGCTGCACTCAATTCAGACATGTCTGCATCCAATGTAAACATTCTGCCCTTCTTCTTTCCTTTTGCTATCAAGCGACCTTTATTTTTCATATCCTCAACAAAGCATCCATGAGGATTAAATCTGACCTGCAAGCCCTGTTCAACCATTTGACCAACTGAAACCAGATTCTTGGTAATATTCGGGACATGAAATACATCGGACAGGTATTTCTTTTTCCCACCCTGCATAGACAAGGGAATTTTTCCAATCTGCACAATAGGATGTGCAGTATCATCACCAGTCTCCACAAATCCTGGTTTTTCCATTTTCCTTGCATCCTCCATCCATTCTGCATGACCTGTCATGTGGTTTGATGCACCTGAGTCAACATACCATACATCATTGCTTTCTTCTGCACTTGTCATAGAATTGTTCATGTGCTGCACCATGAACAAATGCTCATTTCTGTCATCACCCTGTCTACTAGAAGATGCATAATTCCCTTGTTGCAGTTTTCCATTCATGATGTCATTCTGCTTTTTATAGCAGTCTTTAGCCATATGACCCATTTTACCACAATAGTAGCATTCAACATTACTGTTTGCATTTTGGCCTCTTTGCCATCCACCACGACCTCTTTGGCTCCCCCTGCCTCTAGAGTTACCACGTCCTCCTCCATAGGACTGGTTTTCTTGAGTTTGCTGCATATTCTGATTTCTGCCACGGCCTCCAAATCGGCCTCCTCTACCTCTGCCTCTACCTCTTCCAGCATTTGAGTAGAAGACAGCTTCTTTTGAAGTTCCTCCTGAAGAAGATGCACCACCATTTCTCTGCTCCTCAGAAATTAGAAGAGCAATCAACTCCTCAAAATCAGGAAATCTTTCACGAACTGAAATGGATGTCCGAAACTGTGCATAATCCTTTCCTAGACCATTCAAGGTCACGGAAACTAAATCATCATCTTCCACTGGCGACCCAATGGAAGCAAGTGCATCTGCAATCTTCTTCACCTTCATGTGGTAGTCGTTGATGCTCATATTTTCTCTTTGTACATTGTGCAACTCTTGCTTGAGCTGCATTTTCCTGGCTTGCGTATTTGTGCTATACATTTTTGACAAAGTATCCCATGCCTCCTTTGGCGTACTTGCATCCTGAATATGCACAATCATAGAGTCTGAAATGCTGATAGACAGCCAATACATAACTTTCCTGGCTCTCTCATGCCATGTTTTAAATGCCTGCATTTGTTGTTGATTGGGAACATCAGGAAGAACTGGTTCTTCTTCATTTCCTGCAACAAATTCCCAATATCCTTTTCCCATAAGGAAATTCGTCATTCTAAACTTCCATGCCTAGAAGTTGTTCTTGTCAAGCTTTTCAGTGACAATCTGTGAAAGAGAATCAGACGCCATTACAGAATACTGCAAGAAATTCTGTCACTGCAAAAAACACAGCTTCACCCTCACAAGGGCAAATCTGCAAAACTGGCAAAAGTGGTATTTGACCACACAGTCACTTCCTAGTGACGATTTTGCATAAACAGGAACCAAGGATGATTCTGAAACTCCCAATGTCTCTGCGCACAAGCATACGATGCAATTTCTACAGTAACTTTTCACCGACTTGTAGAACAGTGGTCGCACAGCATAAAACTGAGCCTTTTCCTGAGTGCGTGCAGAAAACTTCCGTCTGCAAAACAGGCCCCGAAATGGCCTCAAATCAAAAAAACAAGGTCGCCAAGGGCTAAAGCCCTTTCCCGCAGCATATACTGCCCTCTTGCTTCACCGCGAAGGGCGTCTCAACCTGAGACAATGCACTCCTGCAATTTCCGGCTGTGCTACCTGCAGAGATCTGCTCCCAAAACAGGAAATGAAAGCAACACTGCTCCTCTTACCAGACCACCGCGAGCTTGGCTTGCTTTCTTGAGCTCCTTACCACGAACAAGGCTCTGATACCATGTCAAGATTGTGGGAGAGAAGGAAGGAGTCTCGCTTGTAGCTTTCTTGCTTGCACAATGGGGGAATACACACAAGGGTGGAGGCTGAAAACAGTTTTCCTCTTCTTAGTTTTGTGTAAGCCAAAAGAACTCTAGTACAAAGAAATAGAAGAACCCTATATATGGGTCTCAAACCAAACTCAACTAACTAAGGTGGCATACTAACTGAGCCACGAACTAGAGTAGATAAGGATAGCTATCATGTAGCTATTATTCATGGGCGGTGTACCAACCGCGTCTGCAACTGACAAGTCGGTGACATAAATATACAACGGTCACCCTGGCGTATCACGAGTGGAGCTCGATATCTCAACATTTATACCTATAGTTTTCTTTCCTTTAGGAAATGGAACAAGCTCCCAAGTTTGATTTTTAGTCAATGTAGTCATTTACCTCTCTCCTTAGCTTTATATATAGAGCCATGATGTAGAAGCCCATTCTGAGATGCAATCACAATTAGAAAGGTATACATTTCAGTAAAAACAATACTGGGAGGCATTGCGCATGCAAATTAGAAAATGAACACAAAGTATATACTCCACTTCATTCTTAAGCATGTTACAAGAGCATGAAGCAAGCACTAAGGTGGTTCGTTCACCAACATACCTTCTTGCAACCACTCAATATGGGGTAGGCCTTGGGATCCTACAACATGCAATAGTCTAGCATGATCCTGCAACACTCAAAGGTCCAGCACATAATAATCTCGCACATTAAGAAGACTAAGTACTAACAACAAGAGTTTGTAACAAGGAGCAATGTGATAGGCGATAACTTGGATGTAGAGGAGGTGCACATTTGGCAAGAGCTGCAGTGAGAGATAACTCTTAGCTAGGTTTTCCATTTTGGCATCTTTCTCTACCCTATCACTAGGTTAAGTAGACATTGGTGATATGACACATCACAAAAACTATTATAAGCTCAAAATTCATGCTACAGTTTTTTGCTTAAAAAAATAGAAACCACCTTGATTTTGTTCCAAAACCTCCTTTGACCTCACCATGGCATTCCAACTTATGATTTGAAAAATTAATCCTCCCCTAATCCATTTCTTATGAGGCCCTTTTGGAGATCATATTTTCCCTATTGCTCATAATATCATTGGTGAACCCAACATGAAAGGCCTACATAAGAGGGGAAGATTTAAACGAGCATGCCAAGTTGGCATGATCAGTCTCAAGAATGTGATTCATTGCTGTGTAGACATTGTGGATAAGGACATAATGTGTTTCCACTTGCCTTGTTGTTGTTTATCATTGCATTTCCAAGGATCTTGAGAAAACATCTAGGTGTGTAATTCATCTTGGGAGTCACAACCATCCTTATCAAGAGGGTGCAAGCAAGTCACATGTTGAAAGAGTGGAGGAGAGCGTGATCTCTAAAGCTAAAGACAATGCTTTTACTACAACAAAGCAGTTGGAAATAACTGTTGCAAGGGATATGATTTTTAGATGCTAGTGGGGGAGACTAGCACTACTAGTATTGAGATTGAGGAAGGGGGTTTGGCAAAGGTTTTGGAATATGCCACACCATTTTCTAATAGCAAGAGATTGGAGAAGTGCATAGATTATGCCAAGCGGGCATAGAGTGTTACCTCCAAAGGTTTCAAGGCTGTGTTGGACCTTAAAAATAGGTGTATCATCCACAGTGTTTTATTCTTCGGCTAGTTGGATGCTACAGAGTAGCCTCATTTTTTTAAGATATCAACAAAGGTCCTAGGTAGTGGACTAGACTTAGTGAATAGAATGAGACCTGATGGGAACCTACAACACATGTGGTACTGTGGAGGCTCAAAGAATATAGTGCTCGAGAAAGAGAGAAGTTGTGTCTTTCATTTGAAGTAGTAGAGCATGGTTATACATACAAGGAGATGTATCAAACCTTCTTCATAGGAGGATCATAAAAATTGGAAAAAGGCATCATCTAAGAATGCAGCTACCTTATGCAAGTAGGAGCTCAAAAAGTTTTGGAATGCAAGGCATCCACTTGGTGATGAGATTCCTACTCTTGAGACATGGTGACTTGGCATTGGGACACTAGAGCATTTCATTGGGGGTTCAAGATTTGTTGCACAATACGAGTCTAGTACTTTTGTGCCACATACAAACCTTGCCAAGGCAAAGCATGCTAGCATGAGGGCTTCTATTGGATATAAAGAGAAACTAACCTTGTTTGAAGCATCAAGATTGGATATGTCCTTGGCATTGTTACAGAATGCAAAGTACAATCCATACTTGAGAGGAAATAGATCTAGTACTGGCCCAGGGGGGTGAAGCACATGGCAAATAGATTTCATTCTCAATGTACTTATTCTACCTCTCTCTGATGGCAAGTGCCTAGTGGATTTGGCTCATGATTCAATGGATGAAATGGGTGTGGGCTCTCCTGAGATGCAACAAACAAGTGTGGGTTTGTGTAGTGTTCACAAAAAGTGTTCAAAGAAAGTGCATCCATTTGTGGTTTTGGATGAGGACAATCATAGACTAGAGTGGATAAACATGATGTTATGGATTATGATTCATTGAAAATAGAAAGTGACCTCACCATCAAAGAGACAAAGGTTCCAAATACAGTGTGGGAAATTCATAAGAACATGTTTTGGTACACTATCTACTCAAGTTGGATGATGTGGATAGTATGTATGCTATAATGATGTAAATGTGGTCGTTGCGTGCATGCACCTTGCTTTTAGGATCAATAGAAGTACCTTGGTGGTGTCACTAATGGGTTCATTTAGTTTTACAATACCTCGAATACACACTCATGGGTTTTACAATACCTTGAATACACACTCATGGGTGGTTGATGAACATCATGTTGTGGGACCACTAGGCCCTATAGCAGGGGTGTGGCTAGTTTTATTGAGGGCACAATTTTGCTTCCATTGAAGGTAATGATGCTTCAAACAATGGGTTTGTGTTGCGAAATGCTAGCCTCACTGCTTGCCAAACTCCATCAGCATCTATCTCTACAAGTATCCCCAATGGATATCACCCTAGATATTGAGATGATAAGATGGTTAAATGGAGACCCAAGTTGATAAAGGAATTTCAAGAGAATATTCATAAGAGTAGAGCTTTCAATGCATGTATTATTTCTAAGGCCATTGTGCCATTTAATGAGTCACATGTATTCTATGTCAACATAGAAGGGATCATAGCTTTGGGTGTTAATTATTTTGTATCAATTGTAGAGTTTCCTTGTTGCGCATGAATGGTTTCCAAAAGAGAGAAAGCAAGCATTGAGTTTATGATCCTTGCAAGTATATATATTATGTGTTCTTAAATGTTTTGGGCTTGTACCCCTTCTCACATGAGTTTATTCATTAGTCTACTTTAACAAAGGTTGAATTGTTCCAAGATTTAGGAGAACGAAGGGCCAATGTGCTTGCTTAGAGAGATATTTGGTGATAGTGGTACCTAATAGTGCATTTTTGGAGTGTATGAGGCATCACTAATTTTGACTACTTGTAGCATTGATGTAGTGATGCAACCTTAAACCTACTTAGATTGATGTGCAATGCTATGAAGTTACATTGCTATGCCTTTTCTCCTATGTATCTTTTGTATTTTTTATGTGTAGACATTTTGAAGATCACATCTCGAGGCATGCTTCTTCTCCTATGTATCTTTTGTATTTTTTATGTGTAGACATTTTGAAGATCACACGTAGAGGCTTGCTTCTCGTTTAGGATTTGTAGTCCTTAAATTAATTTTCACAATCCACTCTGAAAGTGTGATTCTTGTTCATGTAGTTATAATTCTAGGATTCTTAACATAGCACTATTTCAATGAATTCACCTTCTTCACCATGAACATGTTGCTTATATGTCACTTCAACAATGGGAGCCAACATGATGTTATGCTAATGGAGAGGTCATGAAGTTTTGCAAGAGGTGGTACTTTACCACATATTGCTCGATTTTTAGTTTGTGCTAAAAAATGCTTGCTAAGAAAAAAGGATTCCTCCATAGGGTTACTACGATCATAGATTTTCTTCACCCACTGTGATAATGGCTTTTCCAGTGGCATGACTGTAGGTTGGTGAACTTTTTCCTCATCATCAAAAGATGATACTTCCTCCTTCTTGACGGTAGGGACAACTCTTGAGATAGGTTCATAGTGGACTACTTCTTTATTGGATGATAAAGTGGAAGAACTTATATTCTCTTTCTCCACTATACGTGGTTGCTCTTTAAACACCACATCACAGCTTGCTATAATCTTCTTTGCCTCTCGGTCATACAATTTGTAAGATTTTTGGTCTTCCTCACTATAACCCAAGAACATACATTTTGTGCTTTTTGGACTTGTTTATCTTATCCTTTAGTACATGTGCATACCATTCACATTGAAAAGTTATAAAGTGTGAGACATATGGTTTCTTACTAGAATAGGCCTCATGAGGAGTTTTTCCCTTAATAGCCTTTGTGTAACTTTGATTGAAAATGAGACTGTAGTATTAATAGGTTTTGGCAAAAACTAGTTAGGCAATCCCTTGCCCTTAAGCATGCCTATATCGTTTCCACAATGGTGTGATTTCAACATTCAAAAATGCCATTCTGTTGAGGCGTATGAGGCATCATAAATTGATGCTTAATTTGCTCTTGCAAAAGTTTTTAAGCTCCTTTGAGTTGAAGTCACCACCACCATCTATTCTAAATTTCTTCACATTTTTCCCTGTTTCATTCTTAACAAGTTTTAGCCATTCTATAAACTTGCCAAATTATGAAGGAAGTATATCCACATCTTCCTACTATAGTCATTGACAATCAACATAAAATAAGGAGATCCTCCCAAGGCTTATGTAGGCATTTTACTACACAAATTCAGCATGCACCAACTCTAGAGGAGCCTTTGCTCTATTCTTGCTTTGTTGTGGAGTTAACTTTCTCTGTTGCTTGCCCATCATACAAGCTTCACATGGTTCCTTTATTTTAGTTACTGTAGGTAGATGAGAAACCAATGTGAAGACACCTTTGAGCTAGCTCCTTCACTAGTTTAGTCTTTTGTATCCCAGTGCCAACCATTCGGTTACAAATATTCTTTATTTGAGTGATGAATGCTTCAACTATCTCTCCTTCAATAAATTTCTCTACTACTTCAAGTTCTGATTCTTATTTAATTTTGTGTTTTGTATTGACTTCTTAGTACGTTTCAAGCCTCTGATGCCTTGTTTGTATGCTGAATCAAGGTCAAAAGATTGTTAAAATAGCTCATAACTAAGGCACACAATGCATCTATGTTCCTTTCTTTCCAAGCTCATGGAAGATCTGCATTTGGAGGAATCATAATACTCAAATTTTATGGGTTAGAGGTGCGTTGTGGTTTTGGGCCAATCCCCAATACCATCTCTAGAAGGTCATAAGAGTCAAGGATAGTTGTGATTTTAAACTTCCACAAAGTGTAATTTGTATCATCTTACTTGCCTTCACTAAAGGTTGGTGGATGAATCCTAATTGTTTGAATTGTGGGTACAATAGCAACAGTACCAGATGTGCTAGCACCGCTACTTGATGCAATTGATGATATTTTTTCTCTTTGTTATTAAAGTCATTGTCTCTCATGTACTCTTCACTCATAAGAGTCCCATGGGCTCTAATACCATGTAGAAATTACATGGCATAGTGGACAAAATCTAACAAGGAGTAGAGAACACACAACAAAGATAAGAAGAATAGAAATTTCTTTAATTTCAACAAACTCATACAAAGATGGCTCTATCCACACATGCACTTCCACTATGAAGCTTAGATGGTGATCTAGATAGATAATAGGTGAAGAGCTTAAGGGTAGTTGGAAGAACTATGAGTGGGTGAGAGATAGATTGATGATGGCTTTGGAGGGGCCTTCCTTTTATAGCCTAGGAAGGTAGTCTAGTCATCCTATTCGACCATATTATGAACCTTCCCTAGTCAACCACTAGGGAATATTTTCATTTACCATTAGTGCGAGGGCACTGCCCTCACACCCCCATCATGAGGCCATTGGCCCCTCTAAGAGCCCCCAACCAAAGGCCACTTTTGCAACCTTGGTGTGAGGTGTTTCCCAGTCTCAATCCAAGGTGCACCTTTTAGTAGTCAATCAATAGGTTTTCCAAAATGATACTGCTCAGCGCTCCCAGGGTTTGTCACTTAGGCACTATGAGGTGTCCTCCAGCCTCAATCCAAGGCGCACCTTTTAGTAGTCCATCAGTAGGTTTTCCAAGAAGATGCCACTTGACGCTCCCTTGGAGTATCACGGGGTTTGTCTTAGGCCCTACTAAGTCTACATCACAATAGAAAATTTTCGACCAAACCCACTAGATCGACCTGAATTTTTGAGTTCCTAAAATCAGACAGGTCTGCTAACAGCCTACTGTCAGTAATTTCAAGTTTCAACTAGCTATAGGATTACTTGAATTGAAGCGGACTTACCATTGTACTTGGTTCAAGAGAATGGGAGATGGAGGGGAGTGCGGTACATTAACCCTCCTGTCCATAAGGTAAAATCCCATTTCGGCCCTCTAAAACAATGCAAGTCGGGTTCTACCTAACGACTAGTTGGTCGATTTATCGCATCTTCCTATTTCTATCGCCAATTTAGAAAATCTTCTAGCTAACTAGGACCACCCTACCATTGGACAGACTCATCGAGGGTCATGTCCACATGCTTTCCTTTGATGACAGTATCATCATTATTTTTTAAATTACCTATAGCACATTTATTGAAACATATACAACTAGCTTCCTTAATTAATTTGTTAAATCACATGTTCCCTCACGTAATTTATTTCATAGACATACATACAATTATACAAAATTCCACGAGGGTATTCTATCCACCAAGATTCCTCCCTTGTAACTAGTATTAGGGTTCCAGGATCCCATCATGGGTTGCGAAGGGGCTTGTCAGATTTTAGGAGTAATGTGGAATTTATGACTAGAGCCCCCTGGCATCCACATTTCCTCCTAGTCGAGACTATCTCTACGGACAGACCTTTTTGCTTCTATGGAGCTTGTCTAAGCCTCTCCAAGCAATAATCATGACTCCCTTGGAGTAGGGTCTTGCAGCTAGCTTTGGGGTAGCCTAGCACGATCTTTCCTTTTATCCTATTTGTCAATGTTTTTAATCAGAGATCTAGATTCTAGCAAACACAAACAATCCTTTCAAACAATGACAATCACACCATCGTGCAGTTCACTGCTTCACATAGCCAATGTAGATCCTTAACCTTAGTAAGGTAACATTATGTTCTAACAAGGATTCTTCTTCCCATAAAGAAGTGTTGAGTCAATGTAGACCCTACTCCCTTGAAGTCTATCAACTTTTAACTATTGTTGTATTTGACAATAAATATATCAATTTATTTTACTAATCTCGAGTGTGCATAACGTCCTTTACTCATTTTGTGCAATAACCTCGTGCAACTATTTCCATCATGATTCTACGAATTATAATCTTGATCAATCTATTTACAAATCATAGGTAGCAACTAATCGTTTGTGTGTGTATTAATACGCTTTCTAGATCAAATTGACATCTTGTGTAAGTGTAAATACAAACTTTGACATTTTATGTACTTAATTTGGAAAAAAACCTTATTATTTTATATGGTGATATGAAAATAATAGCCTATTTTGAGTTGTGAACAAATTGGTTTGGCACGATGTCATTGGGAATTTTGTCTTTGCTTGCGCTCGCGTTTGCCACACCAAATGTTCTATTGGTAGTGGCAATTTCAACAACCTCGAGCATTCCCATATCTGTGGTTATGGTGGTTTTCATGGTCTTTCCACCTCGTTGCTTTGGAGCCATCATTCCCTCATGAGCGGGTTCAAGAGATAGAGAAGGTGGAATGAATTTGGGATGGCAGAGACGTAAGAGGAGCTTGTCGAGTTGAAGATCGAGATAGGGAAAAGTTGATCCTCTCTAATTCCCTCTCTTGTAGCCTCTCAAGATCTTCCCTCTCTCTCTCTCTCTCTTTGTAATTCTCCCTGTCTGTACCTCCCTCTCGTAGCCTCTCGGGGGGGGGGGTATCCTTCTACCTCCCTCTTGCTCTATACTCTTGAGAAGGGCCTCTCCCCTCTTTATCGAACCTCTCTTAATTTCTCCCCATGTCTCTTATTTATAGCTAAATTAGAGAGGGAGGGTTGTGGCTAAGAAGAATAGCTCTTTATGGAGGGGATCTTGGCAAAATCAGCAATCTGACGCTTCCAAGTTGCAATCTGATGCTCAGATTGCAAATCTGATGGTTTCATTGGCTTCAAAAGGGGAGTAAAATCCTTAGACACTTGCTCAAAAATCTTCCAGATCACTCATTCTTTTTCTCCCCATGTTTAGAGTGCTGTTTGCTACCTATAAACTATGATTGCGACGCGTGTGATTTTGTCAATCTTTATTTTTTGCATTAAATCTCCAAAACTGGCTGAAAAAGCCACTTTTTTTTTACATGACATCCCATTCTAGAAGTTTCCATAGATTTTTAGGATATTTACAATAAATAATATCCAAAATATAAAAAGTATGCTAATTTTGTCCAAAAGTCTAGTATTTTTGGATCATCCATACTATAAACACTGACACTAATGACTAATATGGCTGATAACTCTCGTTCACGTGGTAACTTCCATGATGGATGGCTATAGTCCTTGTCAATCTGGAAAAAATATCGGGTTACAATCCTCGAGGTTTTTTTAAACTCGAGATTTTCTCTATTTAATGATTTTAGAGTTCTTCAAGTCCATTTTATGAGAAGTCAGGAAGATTTTAAATCAAAGTCGGGATATCACATCTTCTTACCCTTAGAGGAATCAAGATGTCCTCATCTCGAATGAAACTGGGGATATTAGTTACATAGTGACTCATGGCCAATCCAAGTGGTATCCTCTTCAGGGTAGTCTTTCCACTAGACGAAATATTCTCTAAGGGTTCTACTCCTCAATTTTCTCTTCGTTACATCAATTGATATGTCAGCTTGTAGCTTAAGGACTCCTTGGTTAGGTATTACAACTTGCTGATCATCAATGATATGGTTAGCGTTAGGTATGTATGCTTTCAATAAGCTAATATGAAATACATTGTGGATTTTTATATTCTCAAGGATTGTATCTTGTAAGCGCTCGGTCTTAAGCACTTGAGAACCTTATAGGGTCCATAATATATTGGACTTAGCTTCTTAAATTCTCCTAAAGACAAATAAATCCTCTTTGGATAGACACGGATGAAGACCATGTCTCCTTCTTTGAAGATTCGTTCTTGCCTTTTTAGATCAGTATACACCTTTTTGTTGGTCCTTGGCAGCTTGAATATCTTGTTTGATAATCTTGATTTGATCGTCCATTTCTTCTAACATTGTTATCGAGGCTTCTACCCTTAGAGTAGGATCGAAAAAATTAAGTAGCATACAACAATCTTGATCATATAGTGCCTAAAGTGGACTCATTTGAATACTTCAATAATAGGAGGCATTATAAGCAAATTCCACTAAGGGTAGATACTGAATCCACCTTTTAGGTTCCTTACTGTAATATGTGCGCATTATATCCTCAATCACTTGATTAACTTGTTTTGTCTACCCATTATTTTGTGGATGATAAGTAGTGCTAAAACAAAGTTGGGTTCCAATGTCTTTAAATAAACTCTCCTAGAAATGTAATGTGAAAAGAGAATCACAATCACTGATGATCCTTTTAGATAACCCATGTAACCCAAAAATCTATTTTACAAAAATTCTTGCAATATTTGAAGCTTTGTAATTGGTTTTTGTTGGAACAAGATGAGCGACCTTTGTTCGCATGTCTACTATTACCATCATTGAGTTATATCCTCTTGCACAGAAGGTAACCCAACTACAAAGTCCATGCTAATAAACTCCCATTTCATCTGGGGAATGTTAAGGGGTTGGAGTTTTCTTGATAACTTGACACGTGATTTTACCCTTTGGAAATTTAGACATTCAATGACATACTTAAGTACATCACCCTTGAGTCTTTGCTAGTAATAGCTTTTCCTGACAGTATTAAGAGTTTTTGCATACCTTGAGTGTCCTGAAAAAGGAGAGTCACGTGATTCCAAAAGTATCCTTCTCTTGAGAGTTTGACTTGAAGGATTGCATAGTCTCATTATGAAATAAACAAGTCCTTTGTCTTCATCTATAGAGAATTCTTGATACTTAGTATTGAATTTGGGATCTTGTTCCTTATTCTAAACTTTCCAAAATAATTGTTGATAATGTGGGTCCTTATTTGCTTCTTCATCCTTACTCAACTCGATGATAGGATTAGTTGGCATTGATACCATTGTAACCAGAGTTTTTCCCCTAGATGGTTCTTCAATTATAAGAGCATTAAGGAAGACCTTATGACTAAGGGCATCTGCTACTAAATTTTCTTTACTAGGTGTAAACTTAATTTCAAAGTCATACTCTTGCAAAATTTTGGTCCACTGTCATTTCCTCATATTAAGATCAAGTTGAGTAAAAATCCACTTTAGACTTTTATGATTTGTGATGACTAAGGAAAACTTACTTGCAAGCAAGTAATGTCTCCATAATTTGAGAGCGTGAATCATAGCTAACAACTACATGTCATGAGTTGCATATCTCTTTTCATGGGCTTTCAATTCTCTTGAAGAGTAAGCTACAGGATGACCTTCATGCATTAGTACACATCCCAATGCAAGAGAGCTGGCATATGTGAAAACTTAAAATTCCTTGCTTAAGTCAAGTAGCCTTAAGATAGGAGCAGTTATCAAACTATGCTTTAGTTGCTCAAAGCTAGATTGTTCAATTGGTGTCTAGATAATGGCAACTTGCTTTTTGAGTAGGCCTATAAGAGGTGCTGCAATTTTGGGCATAGTTTCTAATGAATATCCTATACCATCTTGTTAGACTTAGAAAAATTCTCACTTCCTTGAGAGTGGTTGGGGGTGGCCAATCTTGAACGTCTTTGATATTGGCAGGATCTACTGATACACCTTTAGCAGACACTATGAATCCTAAGTACACAATCTTCCTTTTGAAGAAGGCACACTTCTTCTTCTTGGCATACAATTTGTTTGTTCTCATCGTCTCTAGGACAATGAGAAGATGTGGTTCATGTTCTTCTTCCTCCTTAGAATAAGTTAGAACGTCATCAAAGAATACAAGAACAAAATCATCGAGATGAGGCCTAAAAAATCTTGCATTAACTTGTTGAAGGTAGTTGGGGCATTTGTCAACATGACATCACGATGATGAATTCAAAATGATTGTATATTGTGTTGAAGACGGTTTTAGGAATATCTTCATCTTTGATTTTGATATGATAATATCCCGACCAAAGATAGATCTTAGAAAAGATCCTTGCTCTTTGTAGATGATCAAGAAACTCATCTATCCTCGGGATTGGGTACTTATTCTTGACTGTTACCTGGTTTAGTCCTCGATAGTCGATACAAAGATGGAGAGTTCCATATTTCTTCTTTTGGAATAATACTGGGGCTCCCCATGTTGAACTACTTGGCCGAATATACCCTTGTTCTAGTAGTTATTTGAGTTGCTCTTTTAATTCGATGGCTTCAGGAATAGACATTTTGTAAGGTCTTTTTGCCATTGGAGTGGATCTTGGAACAAGTTTCGACTTCTCTTTCCGGAGGTAACTCAATTAGCTCTTCAGGAAATACATCGATGTATTCTTTTAACCAGGATGGTTCTTCTTCTATCTGACCATCTTGATTTACCTTGTTAAGATTGATCTAGTAAATTGGTAATCCTTTCTTCAAGCCTTTCACAATTTGAGAAGCTTTTGCTAATTGAACTTTAGGTTTCCTTATTTCATCTTATGTAGTTGCTATATCACAGTTTAAATCCTAAAATGTGACTTGGCCTTTTCCAGAATGGATTTGAGCATCATTGGAAATTAGCCAATCCATTCCTAATAAACATTCATAAGCTCCTAAGTTCATTACTCTGAATCTCATACTTGAAAGGTTTCCTCCTAGGTTAAACTCTACCTTAGTACTTCCTTTCCATTTGCTAATTCCACAAGCAGTTTTGATGCATTTACTGTATCTATTCCTAACTTCTTAGCACACTTAGGAGAAATAAATGAGTGCATACTTCCATAGTCAATCCGAACTTTAAATGATTTTACCTCGGTAATTAGCTGGTGTTTGTATTATCAAATATTGACGATTTGGACCCTTCTTGTGGAATGTAGCATGAACAATTGATTTTTCAATATCTTCTTTCATAATAGGGTCTTCCTCCTTATTAATCTCTTTAAGGGTAATATTTGACGTTCTTCCTCTTGCCATAGCTACTTGACCATGGCCTTGGGCAGCTCTACCGTGACCTCAAAATTGTCCTTGGCGATGGTGTCCACCAAGCTTTGGACAATCTCCCTGGAATGTCTTGGCTCATTACAATAAAAGCACTTAAGACCATCCGACATGTTTCCCTGGGTAGGAACAAAATTTCCAACTGCATTGAATTTTTCCTTTTTCTTCTAAACTTGGTGAAATTGGCATTGGGTTCTTTTGCTTGACCTTTGAATCCTCCTTTGTTTTGGTTATTGTAGCTCTAGAACTTATTATTTTTAGGCTTTGATTTACTTCCCGCACAATAGGAGCAGCTCAAATCAAAGCATCTTGGAGGTCTATTGGGCGCATTGATTCCAAATGAGTGTTCAGAGGAGATTTTAGCTCATTGAAGAACTTGGACACTTATAGAGTAGTATTGATGGAGGGTGCATATTTAAGAAGTGAAAAAAACTCGGAGTAATACGCCTCCAAGGTCAATCCCATTTGCTTCAAATTAAAGAACTCATTCATCTTTTGGGTGCAATAAGTTGGAGGTAAATATCTTCCTCTTATAGCTTCTTTTAGCAAATCCCAAGTAATGGTATTTTCAGGGACACCTTGATCTCGACACCACTACTTCCATTAGAGTCGAGCTTCGCCAATTAATTTTAGCTTAGCTATCATGGCTTGGTTGGTTGGGATAGTTCTAGTAGCAATAAAATAATCTTCCATGGATTTGATCCAAATTTCTACATCAGCTTCCACGTTCTCGCCTTTGCCGTCATATTTCGGAGGTCTGACTTGCTTTAAAAGATTCCTTTTCTCTTGGGCTTCATTGGGAATTATTATGGGTGCAAAATACTTGCAAATCTTCAACAATTCCCAAGTTAAATTTTATGAACTTTATATAGCGTTAATATTAGAGTTTGATACACAAATTATTTCTCGCTTAATTTATTGAAATAGCTTCAAATAAAAATCTATTCCCATTGCTAAAGTTAGAATACAATTTGAGAGCTTCCAAGGGAAAACAAGGTTCCATTATTTCTATGATTGTTAAAGTATCAATCAATCTTCATTACAATAGATATACAAGGTAAAAAATGGGAAAAAAAAAACATTATTCAGATAGCTCACATGTTCATCTTATTATTTTTCCAGAAAAGGATTTTCTACTACAATCTAAGCAAGACACTTTGATACATCCTTTATGAAGTAACTTGGATTCTAAGGGAGATATCGAGGAATTTATATTTTTGAGGGAGTTTAGAAAATCTGTCATTTTTGTAGTTGCGGCAGCTAGAGTGATCTATGACTTTTATTCTGTTTACTGGAAGGATCTTTGTAACTTCCTCATGCATATATGGGTTTAGTTTGATCTTCTTGCCCCTAATATACACTGTTGAGTTTACACACGCTTCACAAAATAGATAGATCTTGATAACTTTAAGATCTTCCATCTATTTTACCCTTTTCAGATTATTTTGAAGATAAGCTAGATAGCTTGCATTGATATAGGAGTATCATCTACTAATCATTCACTGTCTTTCATGATATAGAGGCGAGGGGTTGTACAAATGATCTAGTATCCGCATCATCTGATTCCTCTAGGAAAGATTGGATGAATGCATAGTTGACATAAACATTACTCAAAAGATTAAGAATCGTTTCCAAGATTCATTATTTTTTCATAAGTAAAAAACATACATTAAAAAAGAGAAAAAAACATGTCCAAGGCTATATTTACCATCCAAGATTTTTTTATATTAAGCTTCTGTTGTATTCTATTCTAATGAGCGCTCTGATACTAGATGTGAGGTATTTGCCAGTCTCAATCCAAGGCGCACCTTTTAGTACTCCATCAGTAGGTTTTCTAAAATGACGCCACCTGGCGCTCCCTTAGAGTATTACAGGGTTTGTCACTTAGGCCCTATTGAGTCTACATCACAACGAAAGAGTTTGGATCGAACCCACTAGGATCGACTTGAATTTCGGGTTCCTAAAATTAGACGGGTCTCCTAACAGCTAGCTAGCATCAGTAATTTCGAGTTTCCACTTCCTATAGGATTACTCAAATTGAAGCAGACTTGCCATTGTGCTTGATTCAAAGAGAATGGGAGATGGAAGGGAGTGCCGTACGTCAACCCTTTGCCCATAAGGCAAAATCCCATTTCGGTCCCCTAAAACAATGCAAGTCGGTTCTACCTTATGACTAGTTGGCGTCTTTCTATTTCTATCACCGTTTTAGAAAAGTCCCCAGCTAATCGGGACCACCCTACCATTGGATAGACCCATCGGGGATCGCATCCACCCACTTTTCTTTGATGAAAGTATCATCTTTAGTTTTTTAATTACCTACAACACATTTATTGAAACATATACAACCAGCTTCCTTAATTAGTTCGTTAAATCACAGGTTCCTTCACGTAATTTATTTCACGGACATGCATATAATTCAAAAAATCCTTGAATTAAAAATAAATTCCTTTATTATATTGAAAGTTTATTATAATTTCCATCTTTCGAATCTTAGAAAGATATACAAATTCCATGAGGGTATTCTATCCACCAAGATTCCTCCCTTTGTAACTAGTATTAGGATTCCAGGATCCCATTGTGGATTGCAAAGGGGCTCGTCAGATTCTAGGATTAATGCAAACTTTACGGCCGGCTGACATCCACATTTCCTATTGCTCAAGTGTCAAGAATCGCGTGGTGGGGGGACTTGCTCAAGATGTTGCGCCGAACACACACAGAATGCACAAGGAGAAGCTCACTCAAGAGACAAGAAGAGAGATGGAGGCCAAAATGTTTTCTTGCTGGTTTTCTTCTTCTTTTTCCACACTCTTTACAATGTACACAAAGTATAGATAAGATACAACATAAAGGAAAGTGGCCTACTAAGTCAAACAATGCATAACCAACTACACTAGTCGACTGGCGCTATAACTATGCAGTTGTAAATAGATGTAACAACCTAAATATAATAAGTAATGAGTCAATGGCCATGTGAGAGTCATAATGACCACCGATGTGCTAAGTGTAGACGTGTGGACCCATCTAACCAGGCGGTCCATCATCATCAATGTCCGCATGTGTTGAGCTTGTTATCTCAACACTCCCCCTCGAGCTCAATTGCATCTCTGCAACTCCAAGTAAGCTTTGAAACTTTTGAAGCTTCTCTATACCCAATGCCTTCGTGAAGATGTCAGCTATCTGATCCTGTGTGCTGACATACACCAAGTCAATCTCACCTGCTAGTACCTTCTCTCTCACAAAGTGGTAGTGTACCTCAATATGTTTTGTCCTGGCATGGAACACAGGGTTCCTAGCCAACTGTATACTACTCATGTTGTCACAATAAATGACAATTGGACCTTCCACCTGCATATCCAAATCAGCCATTAACTTTTGTAACCATACTATCTCACATGTTGCAACCGCAGCACCTCTATACTCAGCCTCTGTACTCGACAAAGCAACTGTAGATTGCTTTTTGCTGCTCCAAGCAACTGCTGCACTACCAAGAGAGAACATGTATCTGCTGGTAGATCTTCTATCAGACATACTACCAGCCTAATCTGCATCTGTGTATCCAAACACCTGTACATCTGTACCTGCCTCATAGAAAAGTCCATAATGTAATGTGGACTTCACATATCTCAATATGCGTCTGACTACATCCAAATGTGGCTTTCTAGGTACTTGCATAAACTGACTCACAAGACCAACAGCGTAGCTCAAGTCTGGCCTTGTAATGGTCATGTAGATCAAACTCCCCACTATCCTCCTGAACATAGTAGGGTCTTCTATCTCATCCCCAACATCAACACTCAACTTTACATTCTGCTCCAACGGGATTGAAAGTGGTTTGCATGTTGTCATACCATACTTGGACAACATATTCAAGCCATACTATCTTTGGGACAGCCATATACCATCATCACATCTGATCACCTCAATGCCAAGGAAGTACCTTAGCTCACCTAAATCCTTCATCTCAAACTTCTTCTTCAAAAAATCCTTGACTTCAGCAATTCCACTATCACTATCACCTGTAATAATCAAGTCATCCACATAGATGACTATGATGACCAAACCTACATCTCCCTTTCTAACATAAAGTGAGTGATCAGCATCAGAAACATAAAAGCCAATATTGACAAGATACTCTCTGATCTTGTCAGACCATGCTCTAGGTGCTTGCTTGAGCCCATAGAGCACCTTCTTCAACTTGCACACATACGTGGGATGCTCTAAATCTTCATAACCTGTTGGTTGATCCATATATACTTCTTCTTGTAAATCACCATGCAAGAAGGCATTCTTCACATCCATTTGCTGCAACCTCTAACCTTTGGATGCTGCCAAAGCAATCACACATCTGGCAGTTGCCATCCTAGCAACTAGACTGAAGGTTTCTTCATAATCTATGCCATATGTCTGGGCATAGCCTTTTGCAACCAGCCTAGCTTTGTACCTACTAATAGAACCATCTACATTGTGCTTAATCTTATAAACCCACTTACATCCAATAGCTTTCTTGCCCTTTGGCAATGATACTAGATCCCAAGTCTTATTGGCCTCTAATGCAGCCATCTCCTCATTCATTGTTGCATCCCAATGAGCATGCCCAATAGCCTCCTCAAAACATGTAAGCTCAACATGCTCAATTAGTTTCACCATATAAGCATAATGGTGAGCTGCATAACCTTCAAAACTAAATCTTTTAACAGGGTATCTGACCCTGCTAAATCTGTGTACCACCGGATCACTCAATGGAGCCTTTACATTACTATGAGCTCTCTGTACACCTGGTGTCCTGACAGAAGGAATACCAAGCTCATCATCCAAGCTCTCTGAGCCACTAGAGTCTCCATCAAGAACTGCATCAATGCCATATGACACTTTATTCTTTCCTTTGTCTTTACCTGTAGTGCTACTAGATGGACCTGAAGATGTAGAGGTACTCCTTAGTCTCCCAGACCGAGGACTACCAGATGATGTCTCTGGTCCACTAAGAGTCCGTAATTCTTGCTTTTTAGCCTGCACATGAGTATCATGATCATCATCATCATCCAATGCATCACCACTAGATGCATACCAAGTGCTCATTTCATCAAAGATGACATCCCTACTCACTCTGAACTTACATGTGACAGGGTTATAACAGCGATACCCTTTTTGCTCTAAAGAGTATCCAATAAAAACACATTTTTTTGCCTTTGGATCAAGCTTCTTCCGTAGCTCATCTGGCACATGAATGTATGCAACACAGCCAAAATCCTTCAAGTGCGATACATCAAGCTTCTTGCCAGTAAAGCATTCTTCAAGAGTCATCCCATGAACTACAACTGTGGGAGTTCTGTTCATAATATAAGCAGCAGTATGAACAACCTCAGACAAAAAATGCTTAGGCATATTTTTTTCAGCTATCAAGGCGCGTGCAACTTTTGGAATATGCATGTTTTTCCTTTCTGCAACCCCATTTTGCTGTGGGGTATATCTGCATGTGAACTGTCTCTTTATCCCATGAGACCTCAGAAAATCATTGAACTCATTCGAGAGGTACTCTCCCCCTCCATCTGACCTCAAGCACTTTACTTTCAAGTCTGTTTCTCTTTCAACTGCAGCCTTGAAAGTTCTAAAGTGCTCAAATGCTTCACTCTTTTCCTTCATAAAATATACCTACAACTTTCTAGAACATTCATTAATGAATGTGACAAAGTATAAACTGCCTCCAAGAGATACATTTTGTGTAGGCCCCCAAATGTCTGTATGTACAATATGAAGGATGTTTCTGCTTACATCTCTGTCATGTGAAAAGGGTTGTCTTGTCTGCTTACCAAACTGACATGCTTCGCATACCTTATGAAATTCTGCAACTCTAAATGTAGGCAAACCTGTAACCAACCCTTTGGACTGCATTAATTTCAGCCTTTGTACATTCGCATGTCCAATGTGTTTGTGCCAAATTTCAATATCTGCAACAACACCTTTTCCTTTAGCATACATAGCAGCATTCATAGTAGGAATTTCAGCATCCAGAGTAAACATACGTCCAACTCTACTTCCCTTTGCTACCAACCTGCACTTGTCATTGAAGTCTTCTACAAAGCAGCCCTTTGCATTAAATCTGACTTGCAGCCCTTGCTCTACCATTTGACCGACTGACACCAAGTTCTTTGTAATAGATGGCACATGTAATACATCTGAAAGAATCTTTGTCTTACCATCATGCAAGGACAAGGGAACTTTTCCAATGTGAAAAATTGGGTGACATGAATCATCACCCGTCTACACATAACCTGCATTTTGCAAATCCTGCATCTCTCCAAACCATTCTGCATGGCTGATTGGATGCACCTGAATCAACATACCAAACATCATCATGTGTTCCCTTTCCTGTAACAGCATTCATCATATGCTGCATAACAAACAGATGTTCATTTTTGTCTTCATTCTGTCGTGAAGACGATGCATAGTTTCCTCGCTGCAACTTACCACTGCGAATATCATCTTTCTTAGCATAACATTGGGCTGTAATATGACTTGTTTTGCCACAGTAGTGACACACAATACCAAAGTTGTTAGAACCTCTATTCTGCCATCCACCTCTTTCTCTAAAGCTCCTGTTTCCTCTAAAGTTACCATGACCTCCTAAAACCTGCATATCGCCAAATTGCTGATTTAATCTGTTTTGTTGGTTGTCACTACCACGTCCTGCACCACGGCCTCTTGAAGAGAATATGCCACGTCCCCTTCCTGAACTGGAGTAGAAAGCTTGGACCTGTTCACCACTTCTTTCACATGTCTCACTCTGCATGTTGATCTCTTCAGTGATCATAAGGGAGACCAACTCATTGAAATCTGGAAATGGCTTTTTGACATATATGGAAGTTACAAAAGACTTCCAAGCCTTTTCATTGTTAAGTCCACCCAAGGTAGACGACACAAAATCATTATCATTGGGCATTGCATCAATCGCTGCCAATGCATCTACAATGCTCCTTACCTTCAGTGCATACTCATTGATAGACATCTTCCCTTTCTTCAATGTATTCAACTCTTGCTTGAGTTGAATCTTTTGTGCCTTTGTATTTATGGAAAACATACTTTCAAGTATGGTCCAAGATGCATTTGAATTCTTTGCATTTCTAATATGTCCCAAACAGCCAATACATGACCTTCTTGTCTTTTGCATTCCATTCCTTCCGTGCCTTTGTCTCTTCTGCAGTTGGAGGATCACTCATCTCCGGCTCCTTTTCTTCACCTGAAACAAACTCGTAGAGGCCTTTTCCAATAAGGAAGTTCATGACATGGAACTTCCATGAAGGGTAGTTGTTCTTGTCGAGCTTCTCAATGATGGGGCTTCCACTTTTCTCTGCCATTATCACAAAACCAATACCAAACAGCAAGCAAATCTTCTGCAACCCTCGACTTGTAGTGCACAGCAATACACTAGATAACCTTTTTCATTGTCTGCTCAACAATATATGCAATCTGCAACCTGTTTGTAGATAAACCTTATGTTTGCTTCCTACAAACACCTCAAGAATTACAGATTCGCAATCTGTAACCTGCGTACCCACTTTCGATTAAAACAATCGAAATCACAGTGTACCCTGAAACTGTTGTCCGCAACCTTGCGGCTCTAAAACGGGGCCTGAAACGACCTCAGATGCCCAAAATAACTGCGGGATAGCCCTAAATGGCTTTTTGTAGAATACACAACGCTCTTCGCGCACACCAAATCTCACTGCAATCTGAGATTTTTACTCTGCCTTGCTTCCAGTGCCTCCACAGGCACTATCCAAGAGAAAGAGTGGAAGGATGGGAGAGCTTCTTACCCGTGGCTTGCTTGCTTGAACCTTGCTTTTTCTCCTTCACTTCAGCCTTCGAAATTAGCCTCTCTCAGTGGTGCGGATCTGATACCATGTCAAGAATCGCGTGGTGGGGGGACTTGCTCAAGATGCTGCGCCAAACACATACAGAATGCACAAGGAGAAGCTCACTCAAGAGACAAGAAGAGAGATGGAGGCCAAAACGTTTTCTTGCTGGTTTTCTTCTTCTTCTTCCACACTCTTTACAATGTACACAAAGTATAGATAAGATACAACATAAAGGAAAGTGGCCTACTAAGTCAAACAATGCATAACCGACTACACTAGTCGACTGGCGCTATAACTATGCCAGCTGTAAATAGGTGTAACAACCTGAATATAATAAGTAATGAGTCAATGGCCATGTGAGATTCATAATGACCACCGACGTGCTAAGTGTAGACGTGTGGACCCATCTAACCAGGTAGTCCATCATCAATGTCCGCATGTGTTGAGCTTATCATCTCAACATCAAGACTATCTCTACGGATAAACCTTTCCACTACAGAGCCGGTCTAAGCCTCTCAAAGTGATAATCATGACCCCCTTGGAGTAGGGTCTCGTAGCTAGCTTGGGGATAGCCTAGCACAATCTTTCCTTTTATCTTGTTTGTCAATGTTTTTAATCAGAGATCTAGATTCTAGCAAACACAAACAGTCATTTCAAACAATGACAATCACACCATCATGCAAATCATAACTTCACATAGCCAAGGTAGATCCTTAACCCAAGGCAACCTTACATTCTAATGAGGATTCTTCTTTCCATAAAGAAGTGTTGAGTACAAATCTTTCAATGTTGTTAAGCAAGACATGAATTTTCTATTTAGGACTAACTTACCTAACATAATCGAACTTCCTTTAGTTGGTACTTAGAAAAATATTGCGACAATAATTTAACAATATGATTTACAAGATTCTTTAAATAGACTTTCACTTTTTAAGCATTAATCAATTCCTAACTATTGTTAGGTTTGGCAATAAATATATCAAGTTATTTTACTAATCTCGAGTGCACATAACATCCTTTACTCATTTCATACAATAACCTCGTGCAACTATTTCCATCATGATTCTACGAATTATAATCTTGATTAATCTATCTACAAATCGTAGATAGCAGTTAACCTTTTGTATGTGTATTAATACGCTCTCTAGATGAAACTGACATCTCGTGTAAGTGTAAATACAAAAGGTGGCATTTTATGTACTTAATTTGGGAAAAAACCTTATTATTTTATATGGCGATATGAAAATAATAGCCTATTTTGAGTTGTGAACAACCTGGTTTAGCACGACGTCATTAAGAATTTTGTCTTTGCTTGCGCTTGCATTTGCCACACTTGATGTTCCATTGGTAGTGGCAATTCTGGCAACCTTGGGCATTCTCGTATCTGTGGCAATACCCGTTCTTTGACCAGTTGCGGTGGATTTCATGGTCTTTCTACCTCATTGCTTTGAAGCCATCATTCGCGAGCGGGTTTGAGAGATAAAGAAGTGGAATGAATTCATGATGGGAGAGCGTGAGAGCAGCTTGTCGAGTTGAAGAACGAGATAGGGAGAGGTTGAGTTAAGTCATTTTCTCTCTAACCCTCTCTCTAATGTCTCTCACAATCTCTCAGGATCTTCTTCCCTCTCTCTTTATTTCTAATTCTCCCTCTTTCTACCTCCCTCTTGCAACCTCTGAGGGGGGTATCCTTCTACCTTCCTCTCTTTTCCTCCCCCTTGCTCTATACTCCTGAGAAGGGCCTCTCCCCTCTTGCTCGAACCTCTCTCAACAACTGCTCCCTATGCCTCTTATTTATAGTAGCTAAATTAGAGAAGAAGGATTGTGGCTAAGAAGAAGAGCTCTTTATGGAGGGGATCTTGGCAAAATCAGTAGTCTGAAGCTTCCAAGATGCAATCTAATACTCAAATTGCAAATCTAATCGTTCAGTTGGCTTCAAAAGGGGGTAAAACCCTAAGACACATGCTCAGAAATCTTCCAGATCACTCCTTCTCTTTGTTTGGAGTGCTGTTTGCTGCTTGTAAATTACGATCGTGAAACATGATCTTGCCAATCCTTCTTTTTTTGCATTAAATCTCTAAAACTGGCTGAAAAAGCCACTTACTTTTTCTACATGACACCATGTTCTAGTAGTTTCCATAGCTTTTTGGATATTTACAATAAATAATATCCAAAATATAAAAAATATGCTAGTTTTGTCCAAAAATCTAGTATTTTTGGACCATCTATACTATAGACACTGACACTAATGACTAATATGGCTCATAACTCTCGTTCACGTGGTAACTTTTGTGACAGGTGGCTATAGTCCTTGTCAATCCAAAAAAAACTTTTGAGTTATGATCCTTGTGTTTTTTTTTTGCTCGAGATCTTCTCTATTTAATGATTTTAGAATTCTTCAAGTCCATTTTGCGAGAAGTTGGGAAGAATTTAAATCAAAGTCGGGATATCACACCTGGGATCCCAAAATAAGGGCTCTTGATAACTTCCACACCCTGCAACTTGATACATTGTGTCTCAGCTGCTACCAAAACTACTCTATTTAACCTAAAGGCTAGATTCACAAAGGTCACCTTTTTGCCATCTGGTCACATAGACCTCGTTTGAGATACAAATTCAGGACCTACCCAATGTCCTTGCTCACACATGGCTTCTCCTCATAATGGGGGCCTTATAACTTAGAGCACCATGGATCATTGGTGGCACCTTACGAGGGTGGGGTATTGAGCATATCTAACACAATGGTGGAGGAGACAAAAAGAAATTCATCCTTAGTGAAGGATAATGCTTCATTGAAAGAAAATTTAGAGAAAATGGAAAATGATAAAAACATAGAACTTACAAAACATCCCAGCTCTAAACTCCTATGGGCTACAAGTAAAAGAAAGGTTGGCTATGACCAATGCTATCATTATCCATAAATGATGGAGCATAAAAAAGGTGTGTGCAAGCATTGAGGTTAGTAATCTCCTTCTGATAGATATCTAAAACTACTATATCCCCTAATGTTATGTATGCTTTTTTCAAGAAACTTTTGAATTATGTTAGAGCTTCTACAAGCATTCTTAAAATAGTTGCAATTTAAAAAGATCCTCGATATTGAGCACTTCACCTTGCTGCATTGAATGAGGTTCTTATAGGAGTCTTACACTTTATCAATTGAAGAATTTTAAATAGCTTGTGATATAGCTGGGGTTAGTCAATAAGATGATGAGGCCATATACAACATGAAAGCAGATACACTAGTTCATAATAGGATAAAGCATATGATCCTTAATGATTTATTTTAGCTTGAAGTTATACTATGAGCTCAACATCTATCAATTAAAGAATCAATAAGAAAATTCTATTTCACCAAAGAGAAAATGAAAGTCAAAGGAACTTGGAAAAAAATCTTCCAATGAATGTGATGAGTTTAATAAATTTTTATTGAAATCATTCAATTGCAATGCATAATGGGCCATTTCTATAAGTTTCAAGGAAAAAAAAGTACTATAGTAGAATATTGATGGTCTAATATGATATACTTGTTTTAATATATTTATGCAAAACTACGTTTTCTAGATGTTGTTTTTTGACCTTGTAGTTTCTTATGACAAACCAAGAAGAAACTTAAGTTAGAGAGCGTAGGGCTTACACTTTGAATTATGTAATGGCCTATGCTAAAGTTATTCACAACTTTTTCCTCCATTTTGTGTACAATTGAAAAGGGAAACTTGATGGCTAGTAGGCTAAAGTGCCTAAGGAGATATATAATGTATTATTCTAGATATTTCAATGAGAACCTTATCCTGATATAATTTACAAGCAAGAAAGTGATGAGAATCTCTATATACAAGAAGTTGAAGAATTTAATGCCAATTGGCACTTGGATGGCAATCTAAAGATACTCAAGTATATGCTCAATTGTGACACTAAAGTATTAGTGTGACTATCTTGACTTCTTATATAAAAACAATAAGGTCACACTAAGGTACTAGTGTGACTATCTTGACTTTATTGTATAAAAACAAACATTTATTCTAAGTCACTAGAACATGTCATATGGAGGAGTGGAAGAGAATTGGGCCTACAATAGAAAAGGTGCCACCAAATAGGTCACATGACAAGAATCAAAAGCACATATTTTCATTGACATTCATAGTTTATTCCTTTTTTCAACTTTATATTAACTCATGTACATATTTGATCAGCTTTTATAGTTACACATTAATTATGTATATACACAAAGAAACATCCCTCCAAACACCAAGCATCTATTGAGATACTTGTGGAGTTATTCAATTTCATATATGTATCTAGAGGTAAGGTTAAGATCAAAAAAGACCAAAAGGTTTTAGGGCTAATTCATGATGGACCACAAAGCTATCACTGACTGGAACAAAGGCAAATACTAAAGAACATGATTTGCAAGCCCTCAAAGTTCAATTAAGAGCTTTGGAAAGATCTATTTGGAAAGAGATCCCAACCTTAAGAATGCTTATACCAAAGTTTGGCATTCATTTGATAATTTGGTATACATGACATTGAAACCCTTAACAAATCCCATAACTCAAGCTAAATTTTATAAAGTGATTTAAGATTTTATAGATTTATTTTTCAATGCATGGGAAGAAATCAACATCAACCACTACACTGTACTATTTAAGCTTCACTTCTTACATGCTATTTTCTATTTGTATAATTCACATTGCAAATCTAATATCAACATCACATACTTTTGCAACACATATTGTACACTCATGAATCATACTTTTGGAAGAAGTATGGAATCCTTAGAAATATGGAGTACTAAGTACTCAATATATGGATAAGTCACATTAGTCAACTCATGGTGCCTACTTTAAGAGCATTTACCATGATGTTGATTGTGAAAGAAGGAGCTACCTTGTAGAAATGCTCTATTGGTTTTGTAGGTGCACCTTTGGTCATTCAATCACATTGGAAAAAGCAATGGCCATACCTCTAGAAAAATCTATTTAAAACGTTTTACAAGTTTAAAATATTGAAATATGGCAAAGCACTAATTTAGCAATATATACATGTTGCATGGCACAACAAGTATAGAATGCCAGGCTCCAAATTAGCTTCTATCTAAACCTCATGCACTATATCCAAACATGTCATAGAGAAGTTCTTTTTACCCCTCTTCCAAGGGCCCTCAACCCTTACCATAATGATGATGATGATGATGATGATGATGGCAAAGATGATAATGTGGATGATGATGAAGATGAAGATGGAAATGATGAAGATGATGATGTGAGAAGTTGATGATGATGATGATTTGAATGATGATGATCATCATTGTCTAGTCTCGAGATGCACCATGGAGGGTTTTTCTATATAGCTTCCCCAAGGGCCCTCTGTTGCCCTCCCTCCATCATCATCATTATCATCCATATCTACATTACCATCATTATCATCATCATTGATCTCATCCTTATCATTATCAAGAAGAATGATACATCATTATCATTCATATTGATTTTTCACTCAAGTACATAATTAGAAAGATCATGCTCAACATTAATAATTCCATTACAAGCATCCAAGATGGTCAGATCACCAATTACAAAATGCTTCATTATAACTATTGCTTTAACTTCGTATAACTTGAATATAAATTGGTAAATGGCCAATACTACATTAGTCAAAGCTTTATATCATTACTTCAAGGCTTGAAAATATGTGATAGAATGGAATTTCATATGAGTTTAATTGAAATGAGATAAATAACCGAGCAATTCACTGTACGTATACCTTCTATATCACATGCATTCAAGGCCTTTATAAATATCCTTATATCTGTGAATTTTTTCTTAATAAAATATAATCATTTTCTATTTAATCTATAAGTAACCCCTTTATATGGGACCCTTCTGTATGTAAAAAATGTGTAAAAATGGTATTTTAAAAATCCATTATGTTGAACCCACATGATACATACATATATTTATAGCTAACCTCCTCGAGGATAATACATAGTATCTAAAATTGTTTTACATGAATTTTCTTAAGCAGCATGCATAATTGTTAGCTCATGAGGTAATACACAAGTAGTGAATCACTTTTATGGGTAAATATATTATATCTCTTTAGTTTCTTGTTTACATTGTCTCTTGGTTGCTACCAAATCCACCTTCCACCACACTAGCCACAACCTCTATATTTGCTACCTCAAAAGCACTAGTCCAAGGCCATTGAGCTCACAACTCTCCTATGTAACCATGTGAGAAATATATGTCTCACTAGTTCATTGTCAATAAATACGACTTTATAAGCATTATAGGTGATATTAGAGACACATAGCATTATGGAGAGTACTTGAAGAATTGTGACTTGGGCATGAGTGGTTGAGGTGTACTTAGTGTGGACTACAACAATATGGGGAACCCCCAAATATAGAAATCTAGGGTGGTATCCTTTTCAAAAGCCCCTTAACCACCTTATTGGCTACCAAACTCTATATTGAGTATTGTTTCCAACAACAAAAGAAATCATTATTATTATTTTAATAAGTCAAATGAGAGAATAGATATGAGCTTTTAAAACTACCAATTGGGCTTTCTCATCTTTGATCCTAGCCTCTTTTGTTAGGTTCATACTAGATTTAGACTTATCAATTGCGCTTGGGGGATATCTCACATTAAGTGATTGGCCATATGATTGTATTAACCCTAGTATGGTAACTTCATATGCTTTAGCCCCAACTATGGCGTTCTTTGAGCCACAATTTCATCCATTAGCATAGTGTTGACATCCTCAACTCTTGGAGATTGGGGACATAGAGAGGACTGGCAATGTTAGCAAGGTGGCTAATTGAAACTTACATATTGTTGCAACCATGGAGAATACCTTGTCTTTCCTTATATCAAACATCCTCTCCAAATCTTGTAGAAACATAAATTGTACAATGCCAAAAAAATTGAGCAAGAATGGAGACTACTAAGATGTTGAACTCCACATGAGTTGACATTCACTATATGCCTTCATGATGTGACAAGACTTTAGTCACATGCATATATGCGAATGGAGGATATATCAATGATTCTACAACTAGACTACACTCATGTAGTCCATTGTTCATTATGTCACATTCATTCTACCACCTCATCTATTCTTATAGGTTTGTACTTATTAGTGGTTACATGTACATATGTCTTATTACTTTCATATTACTTGTTTATGTTATTGTAGAATAATTCTTTTGTGTCAAAGAAGAAGAACATTTTAGTTCTACTTTTATGATTCCTCAAGTCTCCATTGTGGGTGTGTACTCTTGGTAGCCTCTCTCTCTCTCTCTCTCTCTCTCTCTCTCTCTCTCTCTCTCTCTCTCTCTCTCTGTGTGTGTGTGTGTGTAATGTCCCCATTACTTAGTTAACTTTAATAAACAATGTGCGTATACATTCCAAAAATTGATTTATGTTGAAAAAAAAAAATAAAGATTTCACATTTAAAGATAATTGATGAGGTATTATATGCCAATTCATGGCAGGAGGGCTTGGGAAATCCTCCCAAGACAAGCTTATTAAAACTATGTTTATAGTATATAGTAACAAAAATAACTAGCCTAGTGGATAGTCACTTGGCAGTTAAGTGCACTTGGGTGATGACACTGTCGAGATGGGTGACCTCCCGGGAAGCTTTTTCCACCAAGGAACTTCTCAAGCTACGTTCTAGAATTTTCATGAAGGAAGAAACATCTAAGGAGTTGTCCTCTTCTTCAATGAGTGTTTGTTAAGGGATCACTAAGGATGAATCTTCATCAAACCCTATTCAAGGAATTCATTGCTCAAGAGTACCACTATGGTCTTTAAAAGAAGCCCAAGAGAAGAAGAATCTTTATCGGTAAACAACACGTATGCAAAAAAAGCAAGTTAATTACACACACCCTTCTTTACTTCAAGAGAAATCTTGCTCTCATCAAGTCTCTATGTCAAGGCATTGTGTTGAGTGCTTTTTTGTGTCTAGTGTAACAATGGTGTGCAGTATTGGTGAGAGGCTACATATGGTGATGTGCTTCAACTACTACTACCAAGAAGGCTCCAAGTAATTGAGAAGGTAGCTATCACAGCCTATAAACTTTACAAGGCTGATGATGGTCACACCAAAGCTAGCCTAATCACTCAATGGTGAGCAAATCCTTCACATCTCTCGAGTGGTGGGATCTAAGAGGCCAGAGCTTTAGCAACACACTTTATGAAAGTTTGTAGAGGAAAGTTGTAATTAATGCATAAATGAATAATCATATTTTCTACAACTTTCAATCGGTTCAAAACATTAGGATGGATGTTTGCATTAGTAGAAAGATACATTTTCAGCAAAGATTGGTCTTTTATTTTGGAGAGCTGAGAGGTTGAGAGAGATCTTGTTATCCCCTGATCCCATAATATTTCCTATTTTGGATTATAACATCTCCTTTAATGTGCACATATTTATTCTAATCTAAGTGCATCCCATGAACCATAGGGATTTGTATGGACCTATCTGTCCTCTTGCTAGGCAAACCATGCACATAATAGATAGCACAAAGCTCAGGTTCCAAAATATCATAAGGGACTTATTGGGACCTCATCGTCTTGCTGAGATTAATGCATCTGTGAATCCATTTATTCTACCCTTAATAAGATATGACTTGGGCCTAGACGTGTTCATCTTTGTTTTGTATTGAGCTAGATCAACATCTTCTTATCATGGCTTTTCCAAGCTTTTTTGGACACAAAGGGAAGAAAGTTCTAGACTTTCCAAATGACTTAGAAATGGCCTTCTTAGTCACATGCCGGAATGATGAAGGAACCAAAGTACATGTCTTCTCTTTAGTTCTAAAGGGTGATGCTCAAGTGTGGTATCAAGCTCTCTTGGAGGCTACAAGGGGTAACTAGGAGGGTCTCAAGACCACATTCTTGCATGATTACGAAGATACAGAGCCTCTTGAAGATCTTTAGAGACAACTCCTAGATCTTCACCAAACCTTACTAGGGGAGTACCAAGCATATGAAGGAATGTTTATAAAATTGTGGAGTAAATGGACAACCTCCTTAGCCGAGGGAAAGAGAGTACCTGATTGCCTTAAGAAATATTGTTTTGTGGCCAAAATCTACCCTCTACTAAGGGAGAAGGTCAAAGGCAAGTTTTCCACATCCTATGAAGAATCAGTCACTTATGCTAGGGAGAAATATAGGAAATTGAAGTATTAAGCCCAGTTGAAGGGGAGAGTTGAGCCCATCCAGGGTTTACGAACCATGCCAAGGCATAAAGAAATAACAGAGGCCCTATCCGAACTAGAAATGCCACAGCAAGAGCTCCTACAACACACTACTAATCAACTTGAAAGCCTTTCGTTGAATTTAGTGCAAGGAGTATGGTCACCTCCCCTCGCAAGTGAAGGTAATCGGGGCATAAGGAGATAAGAAAGAGAGTATGTTTGCTATAATTATGGGGAGAATAACCATGGTATGTACTTTTTTCCTCATCCCAGGAGTCTACTAGGAAATAGGTTCCAACCAAAAAGGAGGGGACAACAAGTGACACCACTTAGGGAGAGGCTTGTTCCACCAAATCCAGGGCCTCCACCGCTGGTTCAAGTTCTCCAGCATCCTCGACCACTTGCAGAGGTGCCGCCCTTACATGTCTAGCCGCCAAAGAATTGTACGTTAGATGATTAGTTTGGATGAGAGTGATATCAAAGGGAATGACAAAGTAGCAGAGGTTGAAGCAATGTTGGTGAAGAAAGCCCTTAGATTTGAGATGATGGAGCCTACACCACCAGAGGAGGTTGAAAATATGGAAGAAGAGGTAGAGTCTTCTACGGCTTCAAAGACACGCAGAAGCAAAAAGAGGAGGGCTTGCTCATGCCGACGCATATAGGTTGACGAAGTCACTGGAGGAGGCCTTTGCTACGGAGGAGCTTCTTGTGGCCATTCCAGGTGGTTTCATCCCCTTTTCGAGTCTTTTTTCCTTAAGCAATTATTGATATATGTGTCTTAAGGGTGCTTTGTTTTTGTTTATTGGGGACCAGCAATCAAGGCATGAAGTCCCACATTCAGGTTCGGTATGTTTGGTGGAGGTCTGAGTAGTCATTGCCTCATGTACCGGCATTGTCAGGCACTTAAAGACCTTTTTTAGACGGGAGTTCTAGTGACCCTATTTTGCTGACTTGCTAGGTAGCCGTGCTCGGTGTTCTTGTTAGTTGTGAGGCAGTTAGAGAAGCCTGCTAAAAATAACCAAAAGAAGACCAACTCTGAATATCTAAAAGAAAGGAAAAATATATATATGGGGGTGTGTAAAAAGGGGTTCTAACCCATATAACAATAGAAAAGGAAAGATAGAAAAATCCTTGATTCATTGCCTTGCGAAGGCCTGGTAGGTTCCTAGGGATGAGATAGTACCCGGAGCCGATGGCTTGTCTTCCTAGGGTTGGTAGCTAGCTGAAAAGCAAAGCAAATAAAAGAAAGTTGGAGCGAAAATAAAAGTAAGTGTTAGAAAAGAATTAAGTATTGCCTTGCGAGGGCTTGGTAGGTTCTTAGGTACCAAGACATGACTTAAGGCCAATGCCTTGTTCTCCTTGGGTCACTACGCTTAGCTCCCTCCTTTTTACACGCCCAAGTATGGAAACCTATAGAAAGATGTGCCAAAAAATGATACTACTTTTTGATCATGCTATAGGAGTCATCGCCTCGTAGGAGCTCCTCGTTGAGTTGTCCTTAGTTAGATAGGTAATTCAGACCACCACTTAGAATGACCTCTTTGATAGTTCTTTTTGGCATGGCTGTGTTGGAGCAGTTGGTTAGTGACTAGCTTTAGGCTTTCTGTCAGGTTATGCTAGGCCTACTTCTCGTGGATTTCATGCCTTGGTTTTGTCAGGGGGTCGGGTGAAAGCTGTGATATATTTTATTGTGTATCTATTATGTATCAGCCAATGAGCGATGGATTTTTACTCCAAGAAGAGCTTAAAAATAGCCAAAAAATCCGCCGAATTTCAAGGGAAAAAGTAGACTTCATTGAAGGCGGCAATTGTAATCAGTACGATTTTAAGCGGCAAGCCCCTAAAGTGCTTTAAAGACCCATCAAACGACGGTTGGGAAAATTTCATAAATTTTTTGACTGTTGAACGAGACTTCAGGAGATGCTCAGTAGTGGGGGACTTTGAGACGGACGTGCTGGATTTTTCAGATCGCGATTTCGATGCCGGACAATCAAATGGGGTTGCCCGGGGTCCAAAGCCCAAAAATAACTTAAGTGGAAAAGGACTTAAGGGGGTAAGAGGGGGTGTAACTCCTAGGGCTACCCCCCCAAAATTTTTGCATAAAGGGGGGGGGGGAGGGGTGTTTTTTGCAGCCATGTGGATCAAAAAACGACGTCCTCATGGGTGTGACATGAAAAAAGGTGTGAAAAAGGGCTATAGGCCATCTCCCATCTCAATATACTTGACATATCTGATCTTACAATCAGTCTTCTCTATCTCCTCGCTTCCAATCGTCGCCTCTCAATGGCTGCATGGACATAAATGACCAGTTTTAGTATTTCTCTCTCCTCCATCTCTCCTCTCCAAATGGTGCTTCACATGGCAATAATCAAGAAGAGAATGCGATGATGGATGCTTGTTTGACATGAATCGGATTGCTCCACGATCAAGAGGAGGTTGAGGGGAGATGTTCGGCAAGAATCAATAAGAGAATGCGATGATGGATGCTTGTTTGACATGAATCAGATTGCTCCACGATCAAGAGGAGGTTGAGGGAAGATGTTCGGCATCGAATATTTGTTGTTGGTCGGTCCGTTGGCAACCCGAAAAATTAATCACAAAACCCACAACACACAAGTAAGCGATATGCGTCATTTTTACAAAGGAAATTTTCTTCTTTTTGATGTTTGATGGTTGAAATGGAATTTATATGGAACAAAAATTTATTTGGATATTTTTTGCATTATGATTGAGGGCTGTGCATAAAAGAAAATATAGACCAGTAATGATAAATAGTTGCAATAATTAAATTAAAACTTGAAAAGCACATTTTTAGTGTAAAAATAAAGGTTTTATTGGTTTCGGGTGGGAAAAAGAGATGCGCATGAGATAAAATTCTGATAAAAACCATTGTGCAACTGTCATAATTAGTCACTAATCATAAATTAAAAAAACTATTTTTATGCACAAATACATAGAGAAAAGTATCAAAAAATGGGAGAAAAATAGGATTTTCACGTTATAAAAATCTAGAAAATTATGACTCGTGGTTGTGGCTGTATAACACAGCTGAGGCATGAAGTTTAGCTTTATTTTGGATTTTTTAATGTATCATAGCTCATGGTTTTTTCTATTTTATGCAAAAAGTACATACGAAACAAAACCCTACACCTATGCAATGCAGCATAACCTAAACGTTAGAGGGAAGGAGTGATGTTAAGAGGTTAAGAGGGCTGAGAGGGTTTTGAATATTTGAAATATTTGACTGTGCATTGCATTTAGAATTGCAATAATTCAGTTTAAGGGGCTAGTAGCACAAGAAATCAGTGCTAGTCTCCATACATCAAAGCATACATTTAGTGAAAATCATGAAAGGACTGTTTTTTTACATCACAATGTGCTAATTTGATGAATATTGTTTGTGCACTAGGATCATATGCACTATGCATGACGCATGCCATGGTATCGATCCTAGATTGCATAACAATTGTCTTCCTAGGATATGACTTAAATATGGAGTGGAAAGGAACCTAATCTTTAGGTTAGTTGATCATTTTCTTGGGGAATTGTTTGGTAAAGACACATGGTATGTTTGGTAAAGACACATGGTATCTCCTGAAATACATTCAAAATGAAAGAATGGAGTTTGTATTGTGTGCAATTTTTGTTGAAGCGATGCATCTAGGGGCCAATCCCTGAGGTGTAGGAGAGTCCAGTGGAGCCACGGCAATCAGCCGAGAGATGCTTCCTTATGTTTGTGTTATGAGGCACTATGCCTATATGTTATGGGATCTCCCTCTGATGAGGAGAAGGGAAGATCAACGTTGGACTACTTACTAGCTACAAACACATAATTAAGTTCATCTAGTGTACATTGGTGTATTACAGACGCTTGTGGCCTTCGAGGCTGTGTGGTGGGATTGTTTGTTGTGTGCATGAGGTCTAGCTAGTGCCATAGCCAGTGCCAGCCCATTTTAGGTCCCATCAGTGGTGTGTTTTCTGAGAGCCGCCAACAAGTGGTGGTTCCAAATCTAGGGTTTCTAGGGACCAAATAGTTGGTTTATGTCCTCTAATAAGAACCGTCAAGCTGAAATACAAAAAGCGGAATGTGCTGAGAGGGCTAGATGGTGGTTGGAGATCGTAAGATGTTATTCTCCTCAAAGAAGTAGCCCGTTACGTATAAGCAGTAGTTGTTCTAATAACCTAAGTGACATAAGTAACCCTTGGAGTGCAAGTGGAAGTCTTAGTACTTCCCTGCTTCTAGTCAATCAACTCGCTTCAAGTGGGGCTGTAGTTTTACCTACACAAACTCCTGTTGTCAATCCAGTTGTAGCCATGGCACAACCCATCTCAATTCTAGCAGGGACACCAGATTTACCGGCATTAGGAGCACCTTTGCCCATCTTCCATGGGTTAGCAGAAGAAGATGGAGAACTCCATATTAAGGATTTTCAAACGCTCATGTTCAACTATCAAATCCAAGACAAAGGACACCTAATGATGTTCTTCAATATGACGTTGAAAGAAAGGGTAGCAGTATGGTATCTTGTTTTAGAGGCCAGAACCATAACTAGCACTAACCAATTCTTCATGGCCTTTCGTAGTGAGTTTGCTCGTGAGAGGGGTGGACAATATTGGTTGCATGTCTTGAATGTAACATGCCAAGAGCCAAATGAGAATGTCCAAGCCTATGCCAAGAAGCTAAAGCAAGTTCTTCGCAAACTTAATACTTATATCCCCATTCCATTGGTTGCACAGTTGCAATATTTCCTATATGGATCAAATTTCAATATCCAGGTGCAGCTGAGTAGTGTCGCTTTGGCCGATATTGACACTGCTATTACCCAAGAAGAAGGAGTAGAGTCGCGCTTGCAAGTGGTTTATGCAGCAAGGATAAATTGGAATGGTAATAATTTGGCACTGACCAATGGGAGTCAAGGGGACCCCATGTCAAATGTGAATAGTAGAGGGAGTATCATGCCAAATCTGCCTATATTACGAGCTCCTCCCAATAGTATGACTATGCCTATGGCTAGTCAAACAACCCCACTAAATGGTGGAGGCCAAATAATGAATCCTAATGTTGTCCCAATGGCTTAGTAGCCAATTCCTAATCAAGTGGTTAGGCCAATGGGACGATAGACAGATGATCATGGCTATGAGTCGAGTGTCTCTAATGTCCTAGGTGAAGTAAGGGACATGATGAAGCACTACACCAATATGATTTCTCAACAATATAGACAAATAGTTGTGGATGTTAATTTCCTTAAGAAGTAGTAGAATTTGATAGGGAGTTGACGCCCTAAAGAGGGTGCCCCCTCAAGATTTAGCTGTAAGTGGTGTGGTGCTTCAAGTAATCAAAATGGGCAAGGATGCATAATCACATGATACTTGATTCGTGCTTTTCTACTCTTACAAGATTGAGATTAGTTCTCTCCAACAAGCGCTTTCCAACGCAAAATAGCGGTGTCGCTATTTGCGTCTCTATTTGCGTCGCATGGTGCTCAGACAAAAAAATGCAGGCCGAAATTCGAGTGCGTTATTTTGAGTGAACGAATGAAAGAGAGAGCAAAAGGGAGAGCGAACTCCATCTTGCATTTGAGAGGGAGAGGGAGAGAAAGAGAGAAAGAAGGAGAAGGAAAGCTTCTCACCACAGCCGCCGTCATTTGCAAAGAAGAGGAGGAAGTGTACAGAGGGCGAAGAGGAGCCGCCGTTGTGAAGAGGAGCCGCCGAATCCATCCTCGAGCCTTTGCGGTGAGTGCATTGTTCCTTCTTGCTTTGTTTTTGTTTTTTCTCCTTTTCTTTTACTTGTTTTGTTAAAAATCATGTGTATTGAGAGAGAAAGAGAGGAAATGAGAGAGGGAGAGGAAATGAGAAAAGGAAAGAAGGAACAAGAGAGAGAGGGAGAAAACATTAAACATAATAGAGAAAGAGAGAAAGAGAGGGAGAGGGAGGAAGGGAGGGAGAGAGAGAGGGAGGGAGAGGTTGTTGTTATTATTGTTGTTTTATTTCTTCTTTTCTTTTTTTCTTGTTTGTTGTAGTAGTGGTAGCGGTAGTGGTAGTTGTTGTTTAATTTCTTATTTTCTTGTTTGTTGTTATTGTGGTAGTCGTGGTAGTGGTAGTGGTAGTTTAATTTCTTCTTTTATTGTTTGTTGTTTTTGGGGTAGTCGTGGTCGTGGTCATGGTAGTAGTAGTAGTAGTAGTTTTTTTTCTTTTCTTGTTTATTGTTGTTTAGTTTTCTTATTTGTTGTAGTAGTAGTAGTATTTTCTTCTTTTCTTGTTTATTGTAGCGGTAGCGGTAGCGGTAGCGGTAGTGGAAGCGGTAGTGGTAGTGGTAGTGGTAGTGGTAGTGGTAGTGGTAGTGGTAGTGGTAGTGGTAGTGGTAGTGGTAGTGGTAGTGGTAGTGGTAGTGGTAGTGGTAGTGGTAGAGAGAGAGAGAGATGTTTTGTTAAAGAAAATTGGTAGTAGAGAGAGAGAGAGATGTTTTGTTAAAGGAAATGAGAGAGGGAGAGGAAGAGAAAAAGGAAGAAGGAACAAGAGAGAGGGAATAAACATACAACATAATAAAGAAAGAGAAAAAGAGAGAGAGATAGAAGGAGAGAAGAGAATGAATGGATAAAAAACAAAGAGAGAGTGGTGGCAAGGTCCAGTGAGGTTCGGTGCAATACCAAAAGACGGGAAACACTCCTGGGAAACACTCCGACATACATTAATTTGTGGATGGGTGGAGACTTTACGTACGTTAATTTTACCAAGTTACAAGAGAAGAAATCCCTTCTCAAAAAATTTAAGAAAGAAAAAAAGAATGATAACAAAAACAAATTGTTTTTTGTAATGTAGACCAAATGGAAAATGATGAAGGTCATAATGTTCAAAATCGTGAGGTGTATCTTAATTAGCATGTCCCATATCCTTGCTCTCAATGTAAGCTGGCAATTAGACGAAAACGTCGATTGTCTATAGAACACATATGACGCTTCGGTGAGTTTCAATCTGAGATCATTGATCAGGCGGTCTCAGATTTTGTGTTGAGATATTGAGCTCCACTCGTGATATGCCAGGGTGACCGTTGTGTATTTATGTCACCGACTTGTCAGTTGCAGACGCGGTTGGTACACCGCCCATGAATAATAGCTAGATGACAGCTATCCTTATCTACTCTAGTTCGTGGCTCAGTTAGTATGCCACCTTAGTTAGTTGAGTTTGGTTTGAGACCCATATATAGGGTTCTTCTATTTCTTTGTATGAGAGTTCTTTTGGCTTCCACAACTAAGAAGAGGAAAACTGTTTTTCAGCCTCCACCTTTGTGTGTATTTCCCCATTGTGCAAGTAAGAAAGCTACAAGTGAGACTCCTTCCTTCTCTCCCACAATTTTGACATGGTATCAGAGCCTTGTTCGTGGTAAGGAGCTCAAAAAAGCAAGCCAAGCTCGCGTTGTTCTGGTAAGAGGAGCAGTGTTGCTTTCATTTTCTGTTTTGGGAGCAGATCTTTGCAGGCAGCATAGCCGGAAATTGCAAGAGTGCATTGTCTCAGGTTGAGATGCCCCTCGCGGTGAAGCAAGAGGGCAGTATATGCTGCGGGAGAGGGCTATAGCCCTTGGCGACCCTTTTTTTTAAATGTGAGGCCATTTCGGGGCCTGTTTTGGAGGCGGAAGTTTTCTGCACGCACTCAGGAAAAAGCCCCATTTTATGCTGTGCGACCACTATTCTACAGGTCAGTGAAAAGTTACCACAGATATTGCATCGTATGCTCGTGTGCAGAGACATTGGGAGTTACAGAATCATCCTTGGTTTCTGTATATGCAAAATCGTCAGTAGGAAGTGACTGTGTGGTCAAATACCACTTTCGCCAGTTTTGCAGATTTGCCGTATTCTTTGCAGTGACAGAATTTTTTGCAGTGTTTTGTAATGGCGTCTGATTCTCTTTCACAGATTGTCACTGAAAAGCTTGACAAGAACAACTTCCAAGCATGGAAGTTTAGAATGACAAATTTCCTTATGGGAAAAGGATATTGGGAATTTGTTGCAGGAAATGAAGAAGAACCAATTCTTCCTGATGTTCCCAATCAACAGCAAATGCAGGCATTCAAAGCATGGCATGAGAGAGCCAGGAAAGTTATGTACTGGCTGTCTATCAGTATTTCAGACTCTATGATTGTGCATATTCAGGATGCAAGCACGCCAAAGGAGGCATGGGATACTTTGTCAAAAATATATAGCACAAATACGCAAGCCAGGAAAATGTAGCTCAAGCAAGAGTTGCATAATGTGCAAAGAGAAAGTATGAGCATCAATGACTACCACATGAAGGTGAAGAAGATTGCAGATGCACTTGCTTCCATTGGGTCGCCAGTGGAAGATGATGATTTAGTTTCTGTGACCTTGAATGGTCTAGGAAAGGATTATGCACAGTTTCAGACATCCATTTTAGTTCGTGAAAGATTTCCTGATTTTGAGGAGTTGATTGCTCTTCTAATTTCTGAGGAGTAGAGAAATGGTGGTGCATCTTCTTTAGGAGGAACTTCAAAAGAAGCTGTCTTCTACTCAAATGCTGGAAGAGGTAGAGGCAGAGGTAGAGGAGGCCGATTTGGAGGCCGTGGTAGAAATTAGAATATGCAGCAAACTCAAGAAAACCAGTCCTATGGAGGAGGACGTGGTAACTCTAGAGGCAGGGGGAGCCAAAGAGGTCGTGGTGGATGTCAAAGAGGTCAAAATGCAAACAGCAATGTTGAATGCTACTACTGTGGTAAAATGGGTCATATGGCTAAAGACTGCTATAAAAAGCAGAATGACATCATGAATGGGAAATTGAAAAAAGGGAATTATGCATCTTCTAGTAGACAGGGTGAGGACATAAATGAACACTTGTTTATGGTGCAGGACATGAACAATTCTATGACAAGTGCAAAAGAAAGCAATGATGTATGGTATGTTGACTCAGGTGCATCAAACCACATGACAGGTCATGCAGAATGGATGGAGGATACAAGGAAAATGGAAAAACCAGGATTTGTGGAGACTGGTAATGATACTGCACATCCTATTGTGCAGATTGGAAAAATTCCTTTGTCTATGCAGGATGGGAAAAAGAAATACCTATCCGATGTATTTCATGTCCCGAATATCACCAAGAATCTGGTTTCTGTTGGTCAAATGGTTGAGCAGGGCTTGCAGGTCAGATTTAATCCTCATGGATGCTTTGTTGAGGATATGAAAAATAAAGGTCGCTTGATAGCAAAAGGAAAGAAGAAGGGCATAATGTTTACGTTGGGTGCAGACATGCCTGAATTGAGTGCAGCAATGTTTGCACATGGGACCGGTGTAGTTGCAGATATTGATATCTGGCATAAATGCATTGGTCATGTTAATGTACAGCGATTTAAATCAATGCAGACCCAAAATATTGTTGCAGGTTTGCCGAAATTCAAGGTTGCAGAAATGCATAAGGTATGTGAAGCCTGTCAGTTTGGAAAATAGGCAAGGAAACCATTTCCTAGACATGTTCAAGAGAGTGAGAAGCCATTGGAATTAATCCACTCTGATGTGTGGACTACTAAAGTTGCATCTCTTGGAGGCTGTCATTATTTTGTCTCTTTATTGATGACTATAGCAGAAAAGTTTGGGTGTATTTTATGAAAAAGAAAAGTGAAGTTTTTGGGCATTTCAAAACTCTTAAACCTATGGTCGAAAAAGAAACAGGCTTGCAAATAAAATGCCTAAGGTCAGATGGAGGGGGAGAGTACCTCTCAAATGAGTTTGCAAGGTTCCTGCAGGAGCATGGCATAAAGCAGCAATATTCATGCAGTCATACCCCACAACAAAATGGAATTGCAGAAAGGAAAAATAGGCATATTGGAGAGGTATCTCGTGCCATGCTCAATGAAAAAGACCTGCCAGATTTTTATTGGGCTGAAGCAGTTGCTACAGCAGTCTACATAATGAACAGGACTCCCACTGCAGCAATACATGGGATGACTCCAGAGGAGAGGTATACTGGTAGGAAACCAGATGTTTCTCATTTGAGAATTTTTGGTTGCATTGCCTATGTACATATGCCAGATGAGTTGAGATCCAAGTTGGATCCAAAAGCTGAGAAGTGTATCTTTATTGGTTACTCTCTGCAGCAGCAGAAAGGGTATAGATGCTATAATTCTTCTACTCGTAAGTTTACAGTGAGCAGAGATGTTGTTTTTGATGAGATGAGTAGCTGGTATAAACCAGTAAATGTGATTGATGATGTAGATGCACAAAATGGTAATGCTGCACAGAATTCACAGCAGCAGTCACAAAATATTAGTGGACCTGGAGTGTCCTCTAGCAGTGGTTCATATTCTTCGCCATGGACAGGCAGATTGAGATCAGGAGAACCTCCTCAAAACAATGCAGATAGTGGTATGCAGGTTTCACGAAAAGGAAAAGAGAAGGTAGATCAGCCCATGGTTGATGTGAATGCAGGTCACTCTTATGTGGATGGTGAATCCAGTGGCTCAGAATAGAGCATTGATGATGAGTTGGGTATTCCTTCTATTGTTACACCTGGAGTAAGGAAGACCAGGGATGTTTTGAGAGCACCTAGGAGTGAATCTACTTTGCGCAGGTCTACCAGAGCTAGGTATCCTGTGGATAGACTGAAATATGATGGATTTACAGCCATTCACTATGCATATATGGTTAAAGTGATACAGGAACCAGAACCCACTTCTTTTGAGGAAGAGAAAGCCATGGATGAAGAAATGGATGCCTTGGAAGTAAATGCTACATGGGAATTGGTACCTTTGCCTAAAGGTAAAAATGCAATTGGCTATAAGTGGGTTTATAAGGTGAAGCACAATGCAGATGGTTCTATGAATAGATACAAGGCAAGATTAGTAGTCAAGGGGTATGCACAAACATATGGCATCGACTATGAAGAAACATTCAGTCCGGTTGCAAGAATGGCAACCGTAAGAGCAGTCATTGCTATGGCTGCATCAAAGGAATGGTCTTTACATCAGATGGATGTAAAGAATGCCTTCTTGCATGGTGATTTGCAAGAAGAGGTCTATATGGAGCAGCCACCAGGTTATGTGCATGCTGTTCATCCTGAGTTTGTTTGCAGGTTGAAGAAAGCCTTGTATGGCTTGAAGCAAGCACCTAGAGCATGGTCTGAATAGATATGACAGTATCTTGTCACTATTGGCTTTCAGATTTCCAAGGCAGATTTCTCACTTTATGTGAGAAAAACAGAGAAATGTATTATGCTACTTGTCATTTATGTTAATGATTTGATTATGACAGGTGACAGTGATGAAGATATCCTTCATGTGAAAATGCTATTGAAGCAGAAGTTTGAGATGAAGGATTTGGGAGAGCTGTGTTATTTCTTGGGCATTGAGGTGATTAGATCACCAAGTGGGATACATCTCTTGCAGAGGCAGTATGGATTGGACATGCTGTCCAAATATGGGATGATAGGCTGTAAGCCTATTTCAGTTCCTTTGGAGAAGAATGTGAAGCTGAGCGCAGATGCAGGTGAGCTTCTGGAAGACCCTACTATGTATAGACGCATAGTAGGAAGCTTGATTTATATGACTATTACCAGGCCAGATTTGAGCTATGTTGTTGGATTGGTAAGTCAGTTTATGCAGGCTCCAAGGAAACCGCATTTGGATGCGGCTAGACGCATACTCAGGTATGTGAAGTCCACATTGCAGTATGGACTATTTTATGAGACTGGGGTTCAAATACAGGTGCATGGATACACTGATGCTGATTGGGCTGGTAGCATTTCTGATAGATGATCTACCAGTGGATATGTGTTCTCTTTTGGGAGTGCTGCAGTCACTTGGAGCAGCAAGAAACAGCCTACAGTTGCCTTGTCCAGCACAGAGGCTGAGTACAGGGGTGCAGCAATGGCTGCATGTGAGGTAGCTTGGTTGCATAAGCTACTTTATGATATGCATCAGCCTACAGATGGGCCAGTTGTCATTTATTGTGACAACATGAGTAGTATACACTTGGCAAATAACCCAGTCTATCATGCTAGAACAAAGCACATTGAGGTGCATTATCACTATGTGCGGGAGAGGGTTTTACTAGGTCTTATTGATCTAGTTTATGTCAGCACAGAGCATCAGGTAGCTGACATATTCACGAAGGCATTGGGCACAGAGAAGCTGCGCAAGTTCAGAGACCTGCTTGGTGTGCAGGAATTGGGATTGAGCTCGAGGGGGAGTGTTGAGATATCGAGCTGCACTCGTGATACGCCAGGGTGACCGTTGTGTATTTATGTCACCGATTTGTCAGTTGCAGACGCGGTTGGTACACCGCCCATGAATAATAGCTAGATGACAGCTATCCTTATCTACTCTAGTTCGTGGCTCAGTTAGTATGCCACCTTAGTTAGTTGAGTTTGGTTTGAGACCCATATATAGGGTTCTTCTATTTCTTTGTATGAGAGTTCTTTTGGCTTCCACAAATAAGAAGAGGAAAACTGTTTTTCAGCCTCCACCTTCGTGTGTATTCCCCCATTGTGCAAGCAAGAAAGCTACAAGCGAGACTCCTTCCTTCTCTTCCACAATTTTGACATTTTGAGCAAACGGTAAGAAAAGTGTATATCAATCATGCATTGTATTCGCAAGATAATTGAATACTATATACAAAAACATTGGGTGTGGCTGAAAAATTTTCTATCGGGGGAGGTGTCGTCTCATCCCAAGGAAAAAGTGCACTCTTTGCGGCTAGTTAGAAGAGTTCGTGGGCATGCATTGGATGGAGTGTCTGAGCCAATCCACCACTTGGAAGGTACTACCCAATCTATACCGTCAATACTAGAGGGGAAGCCTTCCAAATTTACCTACAATCTTGGAGCCTGAGATGGAGGCAATGATTGATGCGTTGATGCCCATGGATGTCGAGACTTCTGGTTCGCTTAGAGAGGAAGCATCCATACCATTATATGAGGGTGCCGAGTATCTCACCTGAAGACACTGCTTGCACTCCTAAGTGTGCAAGAAAAATACGGGTGGAGTGATGCAAGTGTGACTGAGTTGTTCAGGTACCTTGTACGTATGCTTCATTGATTTCTTTTCGACACTATCATTAAAAACATTTGTATTTTTTCAAGGTTTTTTATGATTTTTTCTCAAGTTACTGAAGTATCATATATTACCACTTGAAAATACCATGCTTGAGTCTCGTGATGATGAGTGACATGTTTTACGAAAGCTTGGCATGGACTACAACAGCATCCATGCATGTATCAACAATTGCATACTGTTTCGAGGAGAATACGAGACTATGGAGATATGTCCAAAGTGTGGTGCTCACAGGTATCGACAAGACTTGCAATGGCAAACCATCCCTCAAAAAGTTCTTAGACACTTTCCACTTATCCCCTGCATAAACTACATGTTTCGTACGTCCGACATGGTGAGCTTGACAATGTGGCATGCGCAGATGGAGTTCAACGAATATCAGCAGAATAGGTCCACAGATGGAGTTCAACGAATATCCGCAAATTCACCACATGTTTTATACGTCTGGCATGGTGAGCTTGACAACATGGCATGCGCAGATGGAGTTCAACGAATATCAGCAGAATAGGTCCACAGATGGAGCTCAACGAATATTAGCAAATTCATGCGCATGGAGCCACATCGACTCTACCTTCTGAGGCTTTGCCCAAGAGCCAAGGAATCTTTGGCTTGGTCTTGCTATGGATGGCGTGAACCCATTCGGTTTGCACTCAACTTCTTACAGTGTGTCGCCTATAGTCCTTGTCAACTACAATATCCCTCCATGGCTTTCTACGAAGAAAGGACATCTCATCCTTAGCTTGCTCATTCCTGGCCACTACAAAGTCAAAAATATGGATGTGTATCTTCATCCATTAGTCAATAACTAATTGGGTGTTTCAATGTACAGTACAAAATATATAGTGCGGTGTGGTCACGCGGACGGTATTTCAACGTGGAGGGTATTGACAAAATGCGCTCCACAACAGATTGTGGTATCATGGCAAGGTTCGAGAAAGAGAGCCGACGACGAGCAATGGATCCAAATACAGTTATAGATGAGATGGCGTATTTTGGGAACTTGCAAAGTATTGTCATGGTGGATTACCGTAGCTTCTCCATGATCCTATTCGATGTGCAGTGGTTCAAAGTGGTACTTGAAGGAGTTGGAGCAATAATTTGACGAGATCCATCTAGATTTCTCAAAATAGATTTTGAAAAAAAAAGGACAGATTTGCGTAACATGTTTGTGTTGCCAGACCATTTTGAACAGGTGCATGAACTCATGTGTTTTTTAATTGTATTATGACATGGTGCATGTCACAATAGTTAAATCTCTCTTATACATGCTTGTGAATATGTAATTTTCTATCCAAACCCCCAACAACCTCAATGGTGGTATGTTATACCTTCAGCTCCTTGAAGTGCGAGAGTATATGATTAAAGTGATGTTCCGAGTATAGATGAGGACATTATGCAAATAGAGAGGTCGAGATTGCAAGGGGTGGAGGCCACCGAAAGCTTGGAGCATGTAGAGGAGCCATCATTGGGTAGCAATGATGGAAATACAGGGGTCCAGGAATTCTTTGAGAACGAGCTGGACTCATCCTTTTGTGGTGACATGTCTATTAACCTTCCAGTGTATGCGGGGTTGTGTCAGGAGATTGATATGGGACCATAGGATACTCCATACTTGGAGCATCCACCTACTTAATTCATTGACGAATCACTTATAAGGATACATAAGATATGGATTTTAAGTAAGATTATTTTCTTAAGATTTATATTACTGTGCTTTATATGATTTATATTGATTATGCTAATATCAAATTTTGTTTGTGCATGTGATCTTTGTGGATATTTAGATCATCACGATGAGTCGAGGAATGAGTGACGAGGAGCTATAGGAGATCTCATGTGTATGTTTCTAGATCAGATGGCGAGATTTAGAGATATGGTGAACCAGGAATTGTCTCAAACACCATCAGGCCGCTCTATTAGATCTACTTCGGCGTGCTCTGATGCTTTAGTTTCCAATAGATGAGGTCGATACTCCAGACTTGGGCCAGACGGAGGGAGTGGTTCAGGGGGATGCTGTGGAGATTCGGATGCAATGAGCGCATGGTCAGCTCAGGATACATGTGCTACTCCTTGCTCTCATGGCGGTTCGAGAGAGCATGGCTCAAGTGGTTGCTGTGGAGGTACCGACGCAGTGTCTTCATCTCGTCGTTCTGCTAGAGTTGCGTCACCTCCAAGATTTGTCACACCTATGGGGATGTCTACTTTAGTCACTCTGTAACCATCCGTAGGTGGCATCCCTATGGATGCTACTCCGAGAGATACTACCTTGGTAGATACACTAGATGTATAGGGGTCTCCTCAATATGCCTAGGAGCCTAGTTGTAGGTGGGAGATGACCCATCTTAAGCATCATACCCCAGAGGGGTATGCCTACCTTGTAGATGATAGGTAAGGAGCCATCATCATGAATGATGAGGGGAGGAGGGTGATGGCTTGCATGAGAGAGTTGTGCCAACAAGTTTTTTGGCACAACATCTTGGATCATTGGAAGAACATACTGGAGGGGAGCAAGGACTACATAGTAGCATCCTTGCATGAGGAGTTTCCGATACCAGCCGCAGCAGATAGGTTTTCTACGGGCTAGATGATGGAGTGCATGTGTGCATACATGTCACACAGACAATCGGATGCATGCAAGGCACTCAAGAGTGGGGCTTCAAAGCTTGAGTGGCTAGATGCGGATGACTGGCGTTGACTCAAGGAGGAGGCTACAAATTCTCTAGGACATTGGAGATAGTAGCGCAAGGCGATGGGGGCACGACTAGAGGCCGGAGTGGTGGCCACAAGACATATCTGGAGAACTTTGTAAGTTTTTCTTTTGTTCAGCTTGCTTATTTTTTTGCAATATCCTTTGTACTGACAATCGTGTTTCTAACACTTGTATTTTGTTTTCTTTGCAGCACTCCATTACAAACCGTGATCCCACTGGCCTTGAGACTCGATATGCAGAGAGGCACGGTCTCACTCCATTGATCGACCGATTGTATGGACGCGGAGGCCTTGTAAGTCACTCATCTTTCTTGTCCATAGTTACTAAGTTTAATTAAAATGCATTATTGTATGGTGGAATGATGTGTAGTTGTTTCTTTTTTGACAGAGTCCGTTCGATGCTCCTTTGTGGTGGGACAAGGCTTCGGATGGTGAGGATCTATAGCTCACCGTTGGACCCCTGGAGCTCACATACTCTTCTTTTTTGATCACGTGATTTGTGTAGAGATTTTCTATGTAGTAGTAGTATCTTGTCATGATTGTACCTGTCGCTTTCATTATGCGATCATGTATTTATTTTATGTATCAGTGTTATTATTTAAGTACACTTTGCCTTTATTTACACGAGCATTGTACACATTATTGAAACTATTTTATATGGCCCAAATAAAGCACATAGTGCTATATGTGGCAGGATAGCTTATCATTGCTATTAGCATTGCAAATTTACTACACAGGTTGCTATTAGCGGCACAAAATGTGTCGCAAAGCATCATTATCAACGCTGCTATTTGCGTTGGTATCAGTGTGATGCCGATGCAAATAGCGATGCTGATAATGATGCTAATAGCGACTATTCTATGGCGTCACCAATAATGATGTTTTTTGCGATGAGGGGGGGGGGGGAGAATTTCTTTATGAATATTTTCGTCGCTTTTAATGTCAGTATAAGGCCTATATCTTGTAGTGAAAAAAGGTAAAAGTTAAAAAAGAGACACCAAAGCCGGTACAAAGACCAAAGGAGAGAATGGTTTCGCGCGAGAAGAGAACTTTGGCTAGCTACCACGACTTTGATCTAGCAAGTTCTCTTTGTGAAGTTAAACTGGATGTGAATCTACTGCAATTGATTAAACTGTCTCTAGGAGTATGCAAGGAATTCAAGAAAGTCTTGCGTATTGGGTATATTGTAGAACCTTTGGACATAGCACGAGTAGGAGAAGATTGGTTTGATCATGCTGAAAAGCATTGCCCTAGGATTCCAGCATACATGGATGGAATATTAGTAGAGCATGCTATCGTGGACATTGAATCCTTCGTCAATATCATGAGTTCAGACTTGATGGAGAGGCTAGGTCTCGAAATTCAAAAAGATAGCTCCACACTTCTTAGGATGGCGGATGACAATCTAAGACAACCAGAAGGTTGCATCACTAAAGTCCACATTACTGTTGCAAGCGTGGAATGCTATTTGGACTTTAGGGTGATAAGGTTTGTAGGACATCCTAGCTATCGAGTTTTGCTATGTATGCCATGGATTTTACGGACAGACTCTCAAGTCGATATACCTGCTGGTCGAGTGATTCTAGGTAGAGGTGCCAATGTTGTAATAGTGCATGCTTACCTTGAGTCTCCTTAGAGTGAGAGAGCTCCTTCATCTTCTACTAAACTAGAAACAGTAGATGATCCACTGGTAGTGAGACGTCATCGAGTGATGGATCTAAAGAAGGGTCCACTACAGAGAACATTTATAAGATATCATTAAATGAGCCAATAGATCCTCAAGATTGAATAAGAGACACAGATGTTATTGAGTGAAACTTGGTATGCCTAATGATTTGCGGCCGATTAAATTAGGTTCCATGCTCAGTTTGGAAGAGAGAGAGAGGACTATGTGTCCTTGATTTAGGAGTTATGTGACATCTTCGCTTGGAGCTATGATGAACTTAGGGGAATTCCCCTCAGTTTGGCTATGCATACTATTCCTATAAAGGAAGGTATGCACCCTATACATTAGAAAGTAAGGCGCATGCCTTTTGAATTAAGAGATGGGTTGTTTGAGGAGCTACAGAAGTTGCGAAAGGTGGGTTTGATCTTCCATGTTCAGCATACTGAATGGTGTTCACCAGTCGTGATCAGAAAGAAGAAGAATAATCAAATCTGGCTTTATGTAGACTTTAGAATTTGAATAAACAAATTGCTAAAGACTACTATCCATTTCCCTTTATTGATCAAATTTTGGATCAATTAGCAGGTAGGGAAATATATTCATTCATGGATTGCTTTGCGAGGTATAACCAAATGGCGTTTACTGAGCAAGACAAGTTGAAAACGACATTTATTACTCTCTTTGGTACCTTTGCGTACCATGTGATGACATTTGGATTGTGTAATGCACCTGGTCAACAAGACCTTTGGTGACATCTCCCCAGAGGAGTTGAAAATATTCATTGATGACTTGGGGGCAACCATCCTAAGGGCTAGACAATTGATTATTATGTGAAAGTGTTTTGAGCATTGCATACAATTTTGCATAGCTCTCAACCCATGGAATTGCATCTTTGGAGTCCCTTATGGGCTCTTGTTAGTCCATGTGGTTAGTTTCGTAGGGATTGCGACTGACCCTGAAAAGATCAAGGTCATAGTCACCATGAGTCCACCGCATACTCCAAAGGAGGTGCATAGCTTTCTGTCATCGGTAGGGTATTATCAGAGGCTTATCAATACCCTGGTAGAAAGAACATTTCCATTAACAAACCTATTGTCCTTTAACTGTCAGTTTGCATGGAGTGATGCTTGCACATTATCTTTTGACTATGTGAAGCAGGAGCTTGCCAAAGCACCTGTTTTAAAAGCACCTAAAAGGGGCGAAATGTTCTATATATTTTCAGCAACCACCATGTATAGTATCAAGTGCTACTTATCCCAAATTTGGGAGGAAACGTGGTACCATCCGATAGCTTTTGCTAGTCGGAAGTTGGGCATGTCGGAAATTAACTACACTTATATGGAGAATTTGTGACTTGCGATAGTATTTGTGACCAAAAAGTTCAGGCACTACATTCTTTATGAGAAAGTGGTTTTTTATATAAAGGAGGAAGGGCTTTGATTGTTGCTGAATAAGTTACAGCTACTTGATCGTTTAGCAAAGTGGTTAATCACTTTGCAAGAATTTGATTATGAGATTAAGAGTAAGCCACCGAAGCTACAGGGCATTGTAGAGCGTCTTGTGGATTTCAGAGAGCCAAAAGAGGTCTTGACTGAAGGAAGTGATATGGAAATATTTCTTAAGATTGACATGGCTTCTATTCCCTCCTGGTATGCTGCTATAATGCACTATTTATCTATGGGAGATAGACTGGAGCTACTTTATCCAAATCCGAGAAGAGGAAAATTAAACAACATGTATTGAAATTTTCCTTGATTATAGAAACACTATATTGGCAGGGTATTGATGATATCTATCGCTGATGTATGATGCCTGACGAGGTTCCATTTATCTTGGAGGAGTGCCATGACTCCACTTGTGGAGGGCACTTTGATGGGCGGTTGATGGCACAAAAGGCTTTAAGAGCTGGTTATTGGTGGCCGTCCATCTTCCAGGATTCATTTGAGTATGTTAAGGGATGCAATACATGTTAAAGACATGACAGTAGAGAGAATAGGAAGTGTCAACTTATGCCTATCATGGCCATCCTTCCATTTGAGAAGTAGGGCATCGACTTTGTGGATCCTATTACCCTGTCGTCCATTACTTAGAAGAGATACATTATAATAGCCACTGATTACTTTACAAAGTGGTCAGAAGCACGGACGATGAGGCATGACAATGCAGAAGAGAGTCCCAGTTTTTTACTTGAGTAGATAATCTGCCATTTCGGTCCACCAAAGAAAATAGTATCGGACCGTGGAACCCATTTTTTAAACAAGGTGATTAGAAGTTTGACTGAAACTTGGAAAATTAAGCACAATAAGACAACTCCCTATAATCCACATGCAAATGGACAAGTTGAAAGTACCAATAAGTAGCTTGTGGGTATCCTATCCAAAGTAGTCTCCGAAAAGAAACAGAAATGGGATACACAATTATATGTGGCGGTTTGGGCATATAACACAATGTTTAAATGAGGCATTGGCCACATCCCATTTAAATTAGTTTATGGAGAGGAGTGTGTCTTACCCTTGGAAATGGAGTTTCCGACCATAAGATTCGCAATCAATCATTCTTTGGGTGATGAAGATGCCCTATTCGAGCATTTTACGACTATAGCCCACTTGGATGAGCTTAAATTAAAGAGTATGTTGCACAAGGAGGTAGCTAAACATCGGATGAAGTAGTTGCGTGATCTAAAAGCAAAGAATTATACATTTAGGAAAGGATAGTTAGTTCTGTATTATGATGCGCATAGAGAGCTATTTCCAGGGAAGTTGGAACCTAGATGAGATGGCCCTTACAAGGTAGTTAGGATAGGTAAAAATAAGTCCACGGCTTTAATAGCTAATCTATAGGGAGTGGAATTTAAAAATAAGGTTAATATTAATAAGATTAAAACTTATTATTTTTGAGTATGCTAATGCACTAAATGCATTGTAGGTCCATGCTGGGGTTGATTTAAGACCTATAGGAAAGCTTAACTTGGCTGATGGGACGGTTAATTCCTTATTTGGAGCACCCATATCTAGATAAAAGATATCATCAGGGGAAGCTCATATGGTGAAGTAAAGGCTACAAAGTGATTAATCATGAAGATGGTACCTTTGTGTGGGAGATCAAAGTTTTCTGCCATCATTGTTTACAAATTTTGACAAGTATCCATCTTGAGTTTAATGAAGGTGGGATGGAGCCAATAGTTCATCCTCTAAATATGTTGAATTTTGACTATCATAATTATGAATAGGGGAGTTCTTGATGGCTGGCTATGTAAACCCATTGTGGACGTACACGCTATACTTTGATGAAGCGTCCAGGGGCCCTAATAAAAAAGGGACTGCTTGAGTAGTTATCCGAGATCCCCGACGTAGGGTTACAATGAAATTAGCTACTTATCTCGGGGTAGGATTCACTAACAACATGGCAGAGTATAAAGCCTTGATTATGGGACTAAATATTGCCAAGAAAGGTGGTATTCAGTGGTTGTTCGTAAAAGGGGATTCACTGATCTTAAATCAACTGAATGGGACATACATAGTTAGGAATCCCATCCTTCGTATGTATCATCGAACTGCTATAACCCTACTTGATAAATTTGAGAGCATATCTCTTCAGTTGTTTCCACATTCTTGGAATCAGTTTAAGGATTCATGATCAAATTTTGATTATGAAGAGGACCTCTTCTTCAACTGTGGTCCTAGTTCGGATGTTGCTATTGATAATGAGGTAGGACCTGGTCACTTGTGGGGAGTTTTATTAGACCACGCGTGTTATGGCAGGCGATGGTTGATATGGGTAATGCGAAGAGTGACTAAGACTCATCTGCCACTATTATCTTCAACCCATAGGTTGATCAGACGACATGTTATGCGCACCCCTCTTGCTATATATGCAAGAGGGATGGGTCACAACTTGATGCATTTAGTTTAGGATCGAGTGTCACTAAATTTATTGCTTATTACACATTCTCTATTTAGTAAATTCATGTCAATAAATTAACGACTCACATTTCTTTAAGTGTTGATGATGATCTAGCATGGCCATGAGACCATTTCGAGACCAGTATTCCTAGTGCATCACTTAATGGGGTGATCAGGGCACTGTGATGGGGATATCCGATACAAGAAGTACAAGTTATGAAGGGGGAAAGAAGTGTTTGCCAAGTGTAAAAGTGTACATAAGAACCAAGGAGTTACACATAAATGAAGATGGATTGAGTTCTAAGAAGAGGAAGTGCATTAGCATTGTGTATATGTATTTATGTGTGCATCTAGGGACACCTGGGAATGTTTATTTGTGTGTAATGAGCATTGCATTCATTTGGGCTCATCCTCTCCCCTACAAGTCAAGGTTTAAGGTCTTTTGTTTCATTAAGAAAGACGAGGGAGGGAATTCTCTCACTAAGAAAGACGAGAGACGTGATCCTTTGGAAGTGAGGAGAGAAGTGATTTTCTCTTTCTAAAGTCTAAAATGGCACAAGCTTTTGTGTGGAATTCAATCTTAAGGTTGAGACCTAAGGAAATATAATGAACTCTCGTTATCTATGACTCAAGGTGGTTGCATGGACCACAAGTTAAGAGTGCAGTTTAAAAAGCTATTTTTTGGAAAATCCATTTTTAAAATATCTCGCAATAGAAAAACAATCTCTATAAAAATGGGCCGCAATGGTTATCGAAAAACAACGAGATCTACAACTTTTGTGTTGGAAGTTTTTTCATCCAAACAACGCACAAAGAGATATCTCGAAATTAGTGCTACAGAGTGGAACAACCACATCTTGCATAAAGGTCAACTCAACTCTCTCTCCAAGAAGAGAGGAACTTGAAAGCCTATAAAAGAGGAGGCTCTCCTTGGGTGTAAGGGAGAGGTGAAGGAATCATCACTTTGCATGTATCCAAGAGGAGAAGAGAAGGTGCAAGTGCTGCGGAAGCCCTGTTGAAATCAAGTGTTGCGGAAGCTCTACTGAAATCAAGTTCCAAGAGGAGAAGTGAAGGTGCAAGTGCTACAGAAGCTCTGTCGAAATCAAGTTCCAAGAGGAGAAGAGAAGGTGCAAGTGTTGTGGAAGCTCTGCTGAAATCAAGCACCAAGAGGAGAGCCCTACACATATTGTGTAGGAGAGAAGGAGACTCAAGAAGGATCAAAAGGTGCCAACTTCCAAGTTGTGCAAGTGTTAGCTGGTTGTATACCGTGCAAGGGACCTTGATCTTTTTTCCAAGATCTACAAGTAAGAACTGGCTTATGTGTAATGGAGGAGCTTGCTCCTTGTTAATAATATAACTCCATAAGGGGGGGACTGGCCCATCTTCAAGTCCCTAGTGGATTGCCAATTTCTCTACCTCTCTCTCTACATCTTCCTTTTCTCTCATCTATTCTCTCTCTGTGCCAACATAATATTTGCCATATATATTTGAAGTATATAAGAAATTTGAGCATGTATCTCAGATTTTATAACAGTGGTATCAGAGCAGGTCTCTTTCCTTTTCTCAAAGTAAAGGTGGTCCTTGCAAGAAGAAGGTAAAGATGGCAACTGATGAAGCATCTACAAGTGACAATTACAAGCTCAATTGACAGAGTATCATAGTTTGTTGGAGATTCCCGAATTACGTCAATTGATTGACAGCTTAAGGGCAAGGGAAGAAGCTACTTATGAAGGACTAAATCCTCCAAAAGATGGTGACACTGAAGGAAACACCATTGCACCAATTGATGGTGAAGATGCAAAGCATCCAATTGCTGAGAAGCTTCCTAGAAGGAAGAAGGATTCTCGGGTCAAGAAGAGTAAAAAGACCTCACCTCGAGTGAGACAGATAAGGAGGGAGTCATCTCCCTCAGCAACTAGCTACTCCCCTGATTACTCAAGTTCCTCCTCCTCCTCCTCCTCATCTTCTAGTTTCTACTCTCTTGGTTCTAAGTCTTGTGCAATCCGCAAACGGACAAAGAGGGACCATAAGAGGAGTAATCTTAACAAGACTAAGACTTTCAAGTCTGGGCATAAGGACATAAAGTTTGACTCTTACTTCGGTAAGAGAGATCCTACTAAGGCATTAGCCTTTGTCAGGAAATTTGAAGTTACTTTTTCTTATGGTAATTTCTTAGAAAAGTCCAAGCTAAGGCATGTAGGTATGCACTTGAAAGACACCGCTAGCAATTGGTGGTTGACTCTCATTTTGGAGGGAAGGAAGCCTACGACTTGGGAAAAGTTCAAGAAGAAGTTTTATGCTCAGTTCTTACCTCCTGATTTTGAGAATGATGTCAAGAAGGAGTGGGGTTGGCTAGGCCCAAAAGAGCATGAAAAGGTCACTTGTTATGTGGACAAGTTTTGGTCTACTCTTCTCAAGGTTACTCCTTTCATGGAGATCAATGATGAAGAGAAGAAAAGGAAGTTTGAAGCTGGCCTACTCCCTCATTTACACAAAACCATGAAGGTGTATCCACATGAAATATTATCTCGCATGATGGAGTCTACCATCATAGTTGAAAGTTTGCATACACCTAGTACATCTAGAAAGTTGGAGATGAGTTCTTATAGAGCTAGACAAGAGCAGCTCTATGATCAACCCAAAGATAGGACTAATCAAAGAAGATCTACCTTTACCCATGACCAATATTCAAAGCCAGAGGGTAATAAGAAGAAACGCAAGTATCTCTCACCCTTTGAGATACAAAAGCACAAAGAGGAAGAAAGGTGCTTTCTTTGTGGTGAGTTAGGGCATAAGAAGCCTGATTATCCTCACAAAAGGAAGGAAGCAAATGTGGTTAAAGATCCTCCTCTGCCATCCTCAAATTCTGTTCTGGATGTGCAAGCTAACACTCATTCAAATGAGAAGAAAAGACAACTCTTAAAGGGTTGGGGGACACTTAACAATCAATGAGTTTTGGGATCCAGGGTCCACATATAATTTTGTGGCAGCAGATATTGTTGAAAGGTTACAAATTCCACAAGATTGATTGGGAACACCAATTGGATTAGGTTTAGCATTCGAAGGACTTACAACCAATTCTATTCCTATTCAAGGGAAGTTGAATCTTAGAATTGGGGATTATCACGACCAAGAATCTTTCCTACTTGCACCCATTGGTAACTGTGATGTTATATTAGGCATGCCTTGGCATTACAAGATTAGACCTCTTCCCGATTTTGTTGAGAAGACCCTTGCATTTCAATTCAAGGGTCGTCGGAAAATAGTATGCATTGCTGATGCTGGAGATTGGCCTGCGGCAATGGTTAGTCATGTTAGCATTTCTAAAGAAATGAAGAAAGCTAATTCTGCGTACATGATTTTTGTGAGAGAGTCAAAAGAAACTAATGATTCAAGGGCACTTGGTGCCTCTAATGAACACACAATACCAATTAATGCTTCTAAGTCTCAGACTTTAAAAGAAACCCTCTCTTTAGTTGATCAAGCTAGACATGATTTTGTTAAAGAATATGAAGATTGTTTTAGTGATTCACTCCCAGGAGAGTTACCTCCTAAGTGCCCAGAAGATCACACAATTGATCTTATCCCAGGCAGTCCACCACCGCCTTACCGAGTAAGTGCAAGTCAGCAAGAGGAGATCCTAACACAAGTAAACAAATTGTTAGAAAAAGGGTTAGTTCAACCTAGCTCTTCTCCATACTACTCTCCAGTCTTACTTGTTCAAAAGAAAGACAGTTCTTTCTGTATGTGCATAAACTACAGATCTTTGAACAAAATCACAATCAAGAATTGTTTTCCTATTCCAAGGATAGATGATATCTTGGATAAGTTGCAAGGGGCTAGTATCTTTATTCACATTGATCTCAAGAGCGACTATCACCAGATTCGGATAGCACCTAAAGATGTTCATAAGATAGCTTTTCGTACGACATTTGGACTATATGAGTTCTTAGTCATACCATTTGGTTTGACTTATGCACCCACCATATTCAATCGAATGATGGAGAGACTTTTCAGACCTCACTCAAAGTTCATAGGTGTCTTCCTTGATGACATTCTAATATTTTCACGGTCTGAAGAAGAGCATAGAAAACATATATCTATTGGTTTTCAAGAGCTTCGCAAGCATAGACTACATGTCAATGCTAAGAAGAATGAAATTTTCCTTTCAAAAATTCATACTTAGGCCATATTGTTTCTCACGATTTGGTGAGAATGGATATTGAGAAGTTTCGAGCCATTGTTGAATGGCCTACATCTGCTTCTGTACATGAAGTTAGAAGTTCCTTGGGCCTATGTTCATACTATAGGAGGTTCATATGAGGTTTTGTGTATGTTGTATCTCCTCTACATGACCTTACTAAGAAGCGAATGCCTTTTTGCTGGGGATCAAGGCAACTACAAGCATTTGAAAGAATTAAGTTTCTTGTGAGTCAAGAACTAGTTATCATAGTTCCAAATCTTCAAAAACCTTTTGAAGTTCACTGCGATGCTTCTGGGGATTGCATTGGAGCCATGCTTAATCAAGAGCATCATGCAGTAACATTTGAGAGTTGATGCCTCAAGGACCATGAGCTACATGCTCCAGTATATGAGAAAGAGCTTATGGATGCTGGTAGTACATGCTCTTCAAGTATGGAAACACTATTTACTTGGTGCAGATTTTGTTATTAAAACAGATCACCAAAGTTTAAGATACTTCCTCACTCAGAAGAAGCTCTCAGAGGAGAAACAGATGCGTTGGGAAAATTTCTTATCTATGTTTCATTTTCAAATCCTTCACACATTTGGAACTAAGAACGTGGTAGCAATTGCTCTATCACGGCGACCTTGAGCGAATGCAATCACAACTCTTTACCATAACAAGTTCATGGATTTACTCAAAAGGTATGTAACTGATTTCGACTTCTCAACCATATGAGACCAGCTTAACTCAGGTTAGTTAATTACACCTTACTCGATTCGAGATGGTTATTTGTATCATCATCAAGCAATTTGTGTAGCATTACCATTGTGACACACATTGTGACACAAGGTAATGGATGAAGCACATGCATCTCCATATGCTGGACATAGGGGTATTCTACCCACTACTCAAGCATTGGAAAGATATTTCTTTTGGCCCACTCTTAGAGCTGACATTGAAAGATATGTCCGCGAGTGCAAGATATGCCAAAAAGTAAAGTATGACATGCATAAACCACTTGGTCTACTGAAGCCATTACCTATTCCTAATGAGCCTTGGGAAGGTATAGCCATGGACTTTATCATGGAGCTTCCTCGCACACAAGCAGACAATGATGCAATTTGGACGATCATTGATAGATTCAGTAAGCAAGATCACTTTATACCTATGTGAAAGACAATCAAAGCCAATCATATGGCTAAGATATTCATTACTCATATTTTCAAGCATCATGGCATGCCTAAGTTCATTATAAGTGATCGAGATCCCCGCATGACCAGCCTCTTTTGGCAAGCTCTCTTCGAGAACCTCGAGACAAAGTTAACATTTTCATCCTCAAACGGATGGGCAGAGTGAAAGTGCTAATTCTACTATTTTGGACCTTTTGAAATCCTATGTCTCTGATAATCAAAGAGAATGGAAAAAGCATTTGCCTTTAGTAGACTTTGCATACAATAATACGGTGCACTCTAATACTGGTAAAGCACCCTTTGAGATTATATATGGTAAGCCTCATTTACCACCCATTCTTCTTATGAAGTATAAGATCTTTGTAGCAAATGAGTTTGTTAGAGACATTGATACAACTTTCACTCAAGTAAAAGATGCTATCCAAAGGACACAAGAGAAGCATAAATGTGAAGCAGATAAGCATCGTCGTAAGTTAGATCTCAAGTTGGGATAGTATGTTTTTCTTAAGTTTGAGAAGGCTCGCTTGAAGAAGTAGAAAGGTCAAAAGGGTAAAGTGGTTAAGCTTTCTAATTGCTATTATGGCCCTTTCAAGATCACAGATAAGATAAACGATGTGACTTTTTGTTTGGATCTACCAAGTCATTGGAACATTCATAATGCTTTCCATATAAGTTTGCTACGTCCCTATATTGGAGAACCTCCAATGGAACCAATCAAGGAAGATTTACCTGACATAGAAGAAACAAAAGAGTTCCTTGTGCCTGAAAGAATTTTACACCATCATGACAATACTCTAAGGTCACGTAAGGTATTACCGAAGTATCTGGTTAAGTCTAATAATTATCCCCCATTGGACTCTTAGTTTATGACTGAGAGAGAACTACAAGACTTTCCAGATCTTCTTAAGGAATGTGTATCCCCTCTACAGTTGAGGTCAACTATTTAGAAGCTAGAGGGATGTCACTAAATTGATTGCTTATTACGCATTCTCTATTTAATAAATTCATGTCCATCAATTAATGACTCACTTTTCTTTAAGTGTTGATGATGATCTAGCATGGCCATGAGACCATTTCGAGACCAGTATTCCTAGTGCATCACTTAATGGGGTGATCAAGGCACTGTGATGGGAATATCCGATACAAGAAGTACAAGTTATGAAGGGGGAAAGAAGTGTCTGCCAAGTGTAAAAGTGTACACAAGAACCAAGGAGTTACACATAAATGAAGATGGATTGAGTTCTAAGAAGAGGAAGTGCATTAGCATTGTGTATATATATTTATGTGTGCATCTACGGACACCTGGGAATGTTTATTTGTGTGTAATGAGCATTGCATTCATTTGGGCTCATCCTCTCCCCTACAAGTCAAGGTTTAAGGTATTTTCTTTCATTAAGAAAGACGAGAGAGGGAATTCTCTCACTAAGAAAGATGAGAGACATGATCCTTTGGAAGTGAGGAGAGAAGTGATTTTCTCTTTCTAAAGTCTAAAATGACACAAGATTTTGTGTGGAATTCAATCTTAAGGTTGAGGCCCAAGGCAATCTAATGAACTCTCCTTATCTATGACTCAAGGTGGTTGCATGGACCACAAGTTAAGAGTGCAGTTTAAAAAGCTATTTTTTGGAAAATTCATTTTTAAAATATCTCGCAATAGAAAAAAGATCTCTAAAAACGGGTCGCAATGGTTATCGAAAACATCGAGATCTATAACTTTTGTGTTGGATATTTTTTCATTCAAACAACGCACAAAGAGATATCTCAAAATTAGTACTGCAGAGTGGAACAACCACATCTTGCATGAAGATCAACTCAACTCTCTCTCCAAGAAGAGAAGATCTTAAAAGCCTATAAAAGAGGAGGCTCTCCTTGGGTATAAGGGAGAGGTGAAGGAAGCATCACTTTGCATGTATCCAAGAGGAAAAAAGAAGGTGCAAGTGCTGCGGAAGCCCTGTTGAAATCAAGTGTTGCGGAAGCTCTACTGAAATCAAGTTCCAAGAGGAGAAGAGAAGGTGCAAGTGCTGTAGAAGCTTTGCCGAAATCAAGTTCCAAGAGGAGAAGAGAAGGTGCAAGTGCTGTGGAAGCTCTGCTGAAATCAAGCACCAAGAGGAGAGCCCTACACATATTGTGTAGGAGAGAAGGAAAGTCAAGAAGGATCAAAAGGTACCAACTTCCAAGTTGTGCAAGTGTCAGCCAGTTGTATACTGTGCAAGGAACCATGATCTTGTTTCGAAGATCTACAAGTAAGAACTGGCTTATGTGTAACAGAGGAGCTTGCTCCTTGTCAATAATATAACTCCACAAGGGGGGGGGGGGGGGGATTGGCTCATCTTCGAGAGTCCCTAGTGTATTGCCAATTTCTCTACCTCTCTCTCCACATCTTTCTTTTCTCTCATCTATTCTCCCTCTGTGTGCCAACATAATATTTGCCATATATATTTTAAGTATGCAAGAAAGTCGAGCGTGTATCTCAGATTTTATAACACACTGAGAGCCCTATTTTTTCCCTTGGAAGGGAGAAGTATTTTCGTATATCCTCCATCGTCCAAGGAGGGATCTATATGAGTTGGTTTGCTTGATTTCTTTAGGCCAAGAGGGCTAGTTGCTTTTAGGTTTTAATGATTGATTTCTTTAGACCAAGTGGGCTAGTTAGTTTGTAGTAAAATATGCTATTTCTTTAGGCCAAGAGGGCTATATGTCTGTTTGGTGCAGGTATGTTTAATAGGTTGCTATTTTAGTGATTGCACCATATAGGTTGATGAAGTCACTGGAGGGAGCCTTTGCTGCAGAGGAGCTTCTTGTGGCCATTCCAAGTGGTTTTGTCCCCTTTTTGAGTCTTTTTTCCTTAAGCAATTATTGATATATGTGTCTGTAAGGGTGCTTTCTTTTTGTTTGTTGGGGACTGGCAATCAAGGCATGAAGTCCCATATTTAGGTTCGGTATGTTTGGCGGAGGTCTAAGTAGTCATTGCCTCCTGTACCGTCATTTTCAGGCGCACTGAAAGACCTATTTTAGACGAGAGTTCTAGTGACCCTGTTCTACTGACTCGCTAGGCGGCCGTGCTTGGCGTTCTTGTTAGTTGTGAGGCAGTTAGTTAGAGAAGCCTGCTAAAAATAACCAAAAGAAAACTAACTCTGAATATCTAAAAGAAAGGAAAAATTTATATACAGGGGTGTGTAAAAAGGGGTTCTAACCTCTATAACAATAGAAAAGGAAAGACATAAAAATCCTTGAGCAGTTGTTCATTGCCTTGCAAAGGTTTGGTAGGTTCCTAGGGACAAGACAGGACCCCGGCCAATGGCTTGTCTTCCTAGGGGTGACAACTAGCTGAAAAGCAAAGCAAATAAAAAAAGGTTGGAGTGAAAGTAAAAGTGAGCATTAGAAAAGGATTAAGTGTCGCCTCACACATTAGGGGAGTTTTGAGGTCTCGAAAATGCCCTGTAAGAGATCCTAGAGAGAGAAAACAATTTACGAAATAAAATCATTTTATAGAATTTTTAAAAGGTTTATATTTTGGTAAGTTAAAATATCAAAATTCGTTAATAAGTCATTGTCGTGATATTCTCGTGGTCACATCAAACCTAGAAATCTAGGTCGCCATAAAGTTGGCAAGGTTGTCATAATGAAGATCTTACCTCTCCTCATTAAAGTGAAAAGTAATATTCAATTTGAATTTTGGTGGATACTCGATTGCCTCCCTCCATCGTTTCTCCATTGTTTCTCTCTTCTTTTTTTCTCCTCCTTATTAGTCTCTTCTTTGTTTTCGTTCTTGCTTCTAATCATATCCTTAGCTATGGATCAATCACCCAATGATCTTTGTAACTCAGCTATGGATCAATCATCTAATGATCTCTGTAGCTCTCATAAAAGACCTCTCTATCATCTTCATATTGAGTTGGACAGTGAGTATGAACCGATAAGAAAGAGAACAAAATCTATCACGGTTACAGAGTCTATGAAACATATACTGAGGTTTGAAGGAAAGAAGAATATTGATCTTTGGTTAGATGGAAAGCTATATCCCAAAGATCCTAGCAGAAATAGCACTCCTCCTTTCTATAATAGCTCGTCATTAATGAGGTTTATTGGTGATGGCTACAATGGATTTTTAGGTTATACACTTAATCTTGTTGCAGAAAAGGATATCCTTGGACTAGAGAATCATCTTTTGATGAAACACAATATAGAGTTGTTGCAGAAGCTAGAGGATTGTCAACAAAAAATTCATTCATTGGAAAAGCATATCAAAGCTTATCAACAAAAGCAAACTTTATTAGGCCTTCGAAATCGACAAAGAGCTCTTAAAAATATTGAGAATCTCAAACGAGGAGGAGGAGGCTGTGGTAAAAGAATCCAAGCAGCAAGGTATATTTTTTTTCACTTGAAAAATCTTAAATATGGCTTTATTTAAACTACTTGCATTGATTTGTGATGTTAATTTTGCTTAGATCTCTTCTACAACCAAATGCAAGTGAAAGAGATTCTTTAAAAGCAGCTCAGTTTTATTATCATCTTCTTCCTTCAGTGGTTTCAAAGGATATTTTGGAGAAGAAGAAATTTAAAAAGGCAAAGAAACAATGCTTGGAGTCATTTGTGAAGGATCATTCTTTGGATTCTGAGTTAGTACAGAAGACACTGGATAGTATTGGTATCAGTCGAGATGCTTATATGCAACTTTTCCAACTTTTACAATCAAATATGAAGCAAGGACAGGTACACAATTTCATACTTCCGAAACCATTTGTGGTTAGGACTATCAGACAGAGAGTTAATAACAAAGTGATGGAGATTATAGGTGAGCCTTTTCATATCAAGGCTAGCTTCAAGGGCAAGAAAAAGGAGGTTACATTCAATGAATTTAACAATATTTTCCTTGACTTGCCCACCCTACAATGCTTAATGATCAAATTTTATGACTTGTCAGTAGCTGAGGCACAGGGAGTGGCTAGATTTGTGATTAAACTTGATGAAAGTGAGATTCTGAAATGTAAAAAATTGGAGAGAATCTCTATCATCTTGATGAATAGAGCACTTTCGTCAAGTCATTGCAATCACTCAACATCATTTAGTGTTCAATCTGAATATAACATCTGGTGGCTAGGAGCATTTGAGGTAAATACTGAGAATTTTGATATACTATATTGGGTTTTTCATCAAACATCAATACCTAATGTTATTCAAAGGCAACAAGCAGGAGAAGAGCTATTTGTTGAAGGATTAGGGAACTACAGGATTGAGTGGCACATAGCTGGTGACCTAAAGACACTCAAATGTATGTATAATGTATCAAAGGGAGCTAACTCGAGATCTCCTTGCTTATACTGCATGTCACCAGCTATAGAGTTAAACTCAAGCAATTGGAATAGAGCTCCCTCTAGGCACAATAAGGATCCACAGTTTAAACCAGTCTTGGACATTCCTTTAGCGAATGCCCATATTTGTACACTTCATGCACTTTGCAGGATAATCGAAAAGCTTGTTCATCTCTATATAGGATTTGCATGGAAGTTGAAGCCATTATCAACTAGAACAGATGCTATAACAAAGGTTGAAAAAGTTCTCTCTGCAATTGGTTTGCATGGTGGCAATGTTGTTATTGAACCAAATCTTCAAAAGTCTAAGGATGGTAATGGTGTCCCAAAAAAACCATCTATTGGTGGAGTGAAGGCTAGAAGGTTTCTAGGCTTTCATGGGAGACTTGGCAAGATAAACTCGAGAAATGGTGGCTCAACTATTAAATTTAATCAGTGGAAATCCCTACATAATGCAGTTAAGGATCACACTGATAATGGACAAGCTCGAAATAGAAAAGCTAAAGTTTGGGAAACACTAGACAAAGTGTTTTTTTATTGTGATAAGACTAAATGGAATGACGATGATCTTAAAGACTTTAAAAACCAATTGAACCTTTTCAAAAAGGCGATGACAGAAGCTTGGGGTGATCAACACTTTACTCACTATATGGTAAGAAGTTTGTATATGTTTGTTTCTTCATTGTCGAACTCATATAATGTTTTTTAATAACTTTCCTTATTTGTTGACTATGCAGCATATTCTATACAACCATGCTCCATACTTTATTAAACAATATGGATCTCTATCTATCTGGTCAACCTAAGGTATGGAAAAATCACATTATCAAGCAAGAACAAAATATTTCAGACATACAAGACATGGAGGTGGAAGACACAAAGCCAACAGTTTATTAGAGGTCTTTCAATGGTTCTATCGACAAATTTGGCATAAATTCAAGCTTAAAGATACAACCACATCAAGCAATACATCATCTTTAGCAAGGACTATACAAATTGTTACCCAAAGAAGAAAAGATAGATATTTAAATTCTTGCGCAAAGCAAAGATTTACAGAATGGTTACAAACCAAACAAAGAGTTGGGAAAAGATGGGTTTCAAGAAACCCTTAATCTTTGGCATATTCTAGTCTGATTGTGTTGCAAAAGAGTCCTTAGTTTCAGGCACCTCAACAGGGCCTTCAGTGGAGTCCTTGGTTTCAGGTAGCTCGACAGGGCCTCTAGAGGAATCTTTTGTTTCATCCCACTCAATAAGACCTCTATATTTCAAAAACTCTTGTTTCTGATAGCCTGGAAGAAGCTTCAAATTCTTACTATCTCCTACATAAGAGAGCAAATAGGAGCCAAGAACTCCAAAATATCCAGCTCTAGATCCACTGTATCCAGGCATAAAGCCAAAAACTCTTATGGCTTCTTCCTTCTCCACCAAAATGATCTTGTCCAAACCTCTGCTGAAAACTTGAGATCCAATAACCTTTGAGATAGCTCTCAAAGCCATCATTGGTAGACTTGGAGAGCTTGACAATCTACTATGATATATTACAATTGTTTGATTGTTTAAGTTTCCAATATAATGGCCAAGGCTTTTATTTTTTCCAAGCTTCATTGGCCTAGAGCCCTTGGCCCTTCCAAGAAAGTTGTCCAGATCTTCAATCTCAATCTATAGAACAAACCACAGCAGTACAAGATATAAGATATTTATCTATAATGCATAATAAAGTCTAACATAAACTCAATGGGTAACTTCGAATTATATTTCATACCTTAGGGTGTTCATCTTCTTCAAGAAGACTATCATCATAAAGATTTATTGAACTCTTGGGCTTCTCATCTGATGGAGACTTCAATCTCTCTTCATACCCTACATCATCAATATGAAGTTTCTTCTGGACCTGCAAGAACTCTTCTTCTGTAGGTAGCCCCCCCTTTTCGTATTCTATGATATGATTAATACATGTATGTAAGGCTATAGAGCTATCTTGGAAATTCTCTCCCTCAACATCAAGACTTGCTAGTGGTTCTTGTTCATAACCTATAAAATTCATGTCATTTTTGCCCCAACCTGCAAGGATTGCTAAGCAATAATCTTCTCTAAGATCAAAAAGATATTGAATATCATTTAGCAACACATATCTCTTCTTGTTGATAAGATAAGTGGAAAATGTTGGAACATAGGCAAGAGGACCTTCTTCATCAACCTGTGCACTTGGCTCAATCTCCTTTTCTTCCACCATTGTGATATTGTCACTCTTGAATAAACCTACATCAAAACCTTGGACAAGTTGATTCTCAACATCTTCTTGGAACATCTCCTCCTTCTCTTCGACCTCCTTATCCATACTTGTAATATCCTCTAGCTTTCTCTGTTGGTCTATATCTGGAGAAGAATTTTCCATGTACTGAAGATACACAATAAATCCAACGTCCTTGTGGATTAGAAGGCATTGGTGTTGGTACCTGTGGAAAGGGCAACATGTTTCTTTCTTTCTGAATTCCTCATCAATGAGGTTGAACCTGCCGAGCAAAGTTGACCTGGATGTATTGGTGGCTCCCATGACATCACTATAATGAACAAATCCATTGACTTCCAAACCTTGCACATGTCTATCATAAAAACATCTGTACTCCTTAAGTTTATCATCAAGATCCTCCAATAACTCCTTCAAATCAAAAGGAACATTGAAAATTTCCCTGATATAGCAAAACTTGGAAGAATTTCCAGTGATGTGTAAAAAATCAAAGAGCCTATCATCAGATGTCTCAATTATCTCCTCCTCATCCATTCCTTCCAGAGATAGCTTCCTCTTTGTCATTTTGACCAGAAAAATATTTATCCCTAAAAAAAAAAGCACAAAAGAACCAATATCCAATAAAACAAGATGATATCATGGAAAGAGGCCCCAACATTGATTTTCCAAGACAAAAAAATCAAAACAGGAGAATTTTTTTAGTTGACTGGTGAAACGCGAAAATTCAAGTGTGTAAGGCAAATGCCTGTGAAGGAATCGCGTTTCATCGGACACTAGCTTGAAGACAAAAATTATTCTAAAATGTGGCCGGTGAAACGCGATACTAAGCAAAATATCATCAACAGAGACATTGTCTCGCATTTTACTTGTCAAAAATTGCAAATGAAGAAAAGAAACATAAACAATAAATAAATTCTATGGAAACACACAAATTGATGATATAATCATTTTTGGAAAAGCTATGCTGCTTTTGAAAGATAGAAAGCACATAACATCTTTAATTGTTTAAGTGTTATAAAACATTCTTTCTATATTAATCAAATTTATTTTGTTAAAATGCTTGTAATAAAAAAAATTGGTTACTTATCAAAGATTGTTGAACTGCTCTCCACACAGGATGCAAGGACCTTGAAGGGAAGTCGAGACGAAATTTTGGCAAAGAAGAAGACAATGTCGGAGAAATGGGTTTGAAATTCTTTTATATCGACCGTTAAGCATGTGGTGATAGTTCCAACAAAAAAGTTTGTGTAATAATGGAAAAATACGTGTACACGTGTCTGACTTAACACAACGTAATAAACTCCTCAGAAGTCGTGCGCATTCTCTTTTTCCAAAAATACGTTACACGTGTGTTAAATAACCCTTTTCCAAGTAAATAAAAAATTTCGATAAGCGAGAGTACGTCACACGTGTGGTATTAACACTTTGCGAAGAACATTGAGTCCATGCAAATTCACCGCCTTCAGCTTTCATCGCATTTCATCGCTAGTCCATCTTTGTTTTTGGTGTTCCTTCCAGTCTCCAAGCATTTCCTTCCAATCTCCAAGCATTTCACTGCTTCCCCAACAAAGCAAACCTTCAAGCATATTGTCATCTTTAGGCTGAGATTGTGAAGAACAAGCTAAAAAGAAGGTATGGTTTCTGCATCTTACTTTTCAATAACAAGCTCCATTCAATGCATTGTTTTGATATTTTTCCTTAATCCTTTATGTTATTATTAGCTCATGACCACTACAAAAGAATTTTTTCCACAGTGAAAGCATTCCTTAATATTGTGGATATTTAAGGAAATCTTACTGTGATCTGCATGAGCTATCTGAAATCCATGCTGTTGTAAATAATTACTTATCTGAGCATTCCATGCTCTCGGTGCCTGTTTCTTTCCTCCCTAATTCTATGGATATTTTAAGTAATCTTAAAAGCTTTCCTTGGATCAAAGCTCTTTTTTCTTGGTTTTGTCAATTTTTATGCTATTCATGAGCTGTCCGGTGAAATGCGAAAATAAGGTACTTCAAGCAGGTTTCCTAGCTTAAATTCGCGTTTCATTGGACACAATGGACAACAAGTCCGGTGAAACGCAAAAAGAAGCAACTGCAAGGAGGCGCCTTGCTTGACACTCGCGTTTCACTAGACAGCTCGAGAAAAATTCAGCTGATACGAGAAAACGCCGTGCAGCATAGATAACTCTTGTCTAGGACTCGCGTTTTGCTTTACATGCTGGAGAAGAAGTAACATATGTTTTTTGGGCAGATGGCTAGGACTAAGGCAACATCAAGAAAAGAGAAGATTGATCCTAGGGATTTAGCATCAAAGATTCATCAGTCTTCAAAGCCTCAGAAGCTCTCTAGAAAGTCAAAGCCAAGGAGAAGGTTTTCTCAAAATGTCAGGTGTCTAAGGGAGATTAGGAAGGCAGTAAATGCTCTTGACAATGCAATTCCAAAGTTGTCTTTTCAGAGGCTTGTCAGGGAAATTTGTGACAGATATAGTTTGGATAGTTTCAGATGGACAAGAACAGCTCTTAATTGTATACAAGATGCCACAGAGGATTTTCTAATTGAGTTTTTCCAAGATGCCTACATTTGTGCTGCTCATGCTCATAGGCTCACACTCATGGACAAGGACATGGTAATTCTTAGGAGGCTAAGATATAGATTTTCAAAGGTCCTTGAGCCAATTCGCCTCACTGATATGAAGACATTTAATATCCTTAATGTGCCCCCAGCTAGAAGAAAGAAAGATGATTCTGGTGTCAGGGTTGAGGATGTCACCCATGAGAAGGATACAAGGCAACATGAAAAAGAGAAGAAGGCTAAAGAGGAACAAGCAGATAAATGGAGAGAGTATAGGAGGCAAAGGGTTGAAGAAAGGGAAATAGAGCAACTAGAGTCCTTTGAAAATGAGCTAGCCACCCTTCTTGAAGCAACTAATCCAAAAGGATTCAGTGTGTTTTGTTTCTTACCTGGGGACTTAGGCAAAAGAACTGAGGTTATCTCCTTTGATGCTGCATGTGTTCAGATTCTTAAGGATAAAAGAAGAGAAGTAAATGACAGTCTTATTCTTGCTGGCCTAAGGTATGTCCATCCATAATTACTTATACTTTTTGATATTTTTTTAGCAATAAGATTTTTCTTGTTTATACTCACTATTTCTATGCCTTTTCTAGGTGTATAATGCATGAGTTTCCTTTGGATATACAACAAAAAATTGAGGTTTTTGATCCATCTATCTCATTCTTTATGAGGAATGAGCTTGATGCAAGTTTTATTGAGCACTGGCTCAATTTGATTGACTTCGATACTTTGGAGCTGCTTATAATTCCATATAATGAAAAGTAAGTGATTCAATATTCTATTAGAGTTTTTGAGATTTTATCCTACTAATTTGTTGAGATATGATTGCTTTTAGTTCTCATTGGAGCTTGATTGCAATAGACCTTGTGGATAAGCAATGCTTTTTAATCAACTCTATGAAAGGAAGCCATGGAAATGCTAAATTGTAAGTTATATTATCCAAGGGCTCCTTGATATTTCAATTCTTTTTTTTGTAAGTACTCTAAATTTCAACATATTTTATATACAGAGGTGCCAAAAGATTAATTGAAGAGCTAGAGAAAAGACCCCCTATGCCATCTGATTTGCTTGCAACAATGCAATATAGACAAGTTGTGGTAAGTTATTCATTAAAATAATTGAAACATAAGTTTATTCTATGAACTACCATTCGTCCTCTTTATAGTTTTACTTTGTGTTGGTGGTTGCAGTGTCCCCATCAGGATGATAGCCATTCTTGTGGCTGGAGGGTGATTGCAAATGCTAGAAGAATGGTTAACTTTGTTTATCTTAATGATGATAAACATGTAAAGGTAATATGAAAGATGCTAAACTTTAAGATAGATATTAATTGCAAATAGTCCATTGATGATAAAAATATAGTCTATTGTAAGAACAATAATGAACTAAAACTCTTTTTTCTATAAATGTGTGACAGTTTTCGAAGGATTGCTATACATCTGAGCATATTTGGTACATAAGAGCAAAGCTCTTGAAGTATATGATGGTCAATTGTATACAACCAACAACAGAGATTGGTGGGGATTTGCACCATGAAGGAGATGCGGTGCCTATAACCACGGAAGGCAAATCCACAGCTTCAACACCTTCTATACCCAAGACATCAAAGAAAGGCAAAAGGACTCCTAGAAAGGATAGTTCTCCAAAAAAGAAATAGCTTTGCCATATCGCCTTGTAGGCCTTCATATATAGAAATTTGCCCTTCAGCCCTTGTATATCTCATAGAGATGGCAGATAGACATCTGCTACAAAATTTGTACATGTATTTTATATTGATAGTAAAGATATCTTTTCTTGAATGTCATTGCAGTGTATTTTATTTTCTCTCCTTTTCGATATCTGCAAAAAATAAATTACAAATGTTTGTTAGTTAGAAAGTGAGATCTTGATATACATCTAAGTAGATATAATATGATGTGAAAACTTGCTCGTTTCTTGTCAAGTTGGAATACAAAGGAGCATGGTAGTTCAATGTCTTCATTTTGTAAATCCATCCTCACTTGATGTAGCGTACATGATTTTCTGATCTTTAAGATTGCAATAATATCCTTGTTGAACCAAATATCAAGATCCACAATAGGATCCTTGCTGAAATCATTAAGATTCTGGTCTAAAGCAACTAGACTACTACCAACAAAATGCCATCGACTATAGTAAAAGCTAAGGATAAAATTTTGAGTAGCAATCATATATTTACAAGCTATAGAGTCTTGATCTATTTTACATATAATTTTTCCTTCTGTCCTTGTATCCCATCCTTCATCAACAAATTGTATGATATGATCATATGTTAGTCTCTTCACTGAAAGCATGGTTTTTGTTATTCTTATCTCCATATTAGAGAAGAAATCAATAAATATATTAATAGGCATAAATAAAGTAACTTTGCTTAGCCTACTTGAGATATTAGATTTTAGTGCTTTCTAGATCTCAGAAAATATCTTACATCTATAGCCCTCACTAGTAGCTGGACTTGGCAAAGGCCACTCAAAGCTTGAAAAATCTGGCAAAGGAAGGAGTTTTATTGATCCCCATTGGCAACACCGCATAGGAATAACATAAGAATGGTCATAAAAGAATATTCCATTCTCTGCAAGCTCTGTCTTCTTTCTACCTCTATACATTTCTTCTCCAATTGAACCATGTATAACATCAATAACATCAATAATAGATTCCACTGGTTGCCATTCCTCAAGATTAGAGGGATAGACATCTACAAGACAAACAAATATTATAATGGAAAAACCTAAACAATGTTTAAGAAAGGAAAAACTTTAAGAATCAAATTCTTACAATTTGGTCTATGCATTGGAAGCTTTGAAGATCCAGGTTTCAAACACAGCTCTCTATGCATGAACACATGTTGCACTAGTACCTCTTTGATACTATTCTTATTTGCTCCAAGCTTAAAATCTCGGATTCTGCCCTTCCAAGCAGAGATAAATGAGCTCTCATGTCTTTGCCTTTTTCCACGTTTTGCTTGTTGCATGGTGATCTAACTACCTTTGCTAATGATAGTAAGAATCCATCTTCAATCAGTTTGGAATGAGTTGAACACTGATATGGATGTGATTTGGGAGCTTGGACGCTTGTTGAAGGTCAAATTTCTGTATCCATGGTAGAGAGAGAGAGAGAGAGAGAGAGAGAGGACTAGGCTATCATAACGGAGGGAAAAACAATAGAGGAATAAAAGAAAGGAGGAAAAAAACTGAGCGCCATGCTTTTCACCAATTTGAATTTCGATTACATCAGTCATTATCATTAATCTAGAAACATCATTAAATAAAAGTAGCCGAGACTCTATGCCATTAATGCAAAATATGTCATAGTCACGAATATAAGAGACTAAAAATACATAATAAAAATACAAATTCGTAATATTATCATATTTATATATTTTTGTAAAATGATTTTTTAATTTTTTTAAATAGAAGTTCCGTTACGGAGGCTTTGCTCTTATTGGTCTAGAGCACTCTCTCTCCACATCCTAAAAGGCATTTTCGAGACCTCAAAACTCCCCTAATGAGGGCTTGGTAGGTTCTTGGGTACTGAGATAGGACCTGAGGACAATGCCCTATTCTCCTTGGGTCACTACGCTCAGCTCCCTCCTTTTTACACGCCAAAGTATGGAAATCTACAGAAAGATGTGCCAAAAAATGATACTACTTTTTGATCAGGCTATAGGAGGCCTTGCCTCATAGGAGCTCCTTATTGAGTTGTCCTTAGTTAGGTAGGTAGTTCAGACCACCACTTAGGATGACCTCTTTGATAGTTCTTTTTGGCTTGGCTGTGTTGGAGCAGTTGGTTAGTGACTAGCTTTAGGCTTTCTGTTAGGTTATGCTAGGCCTACTCCTCATGGATTTCATGCCTTGGTTTTGCCAGGGGTCGGGTGAAAGCTGTGATGTTTTCCTAATGGGAGTTGGAGGGAAGTTTCCTTGACCCAACGATAAAGGGAATATTCATTGGGGCTGACTAGGGAATGTTCATAATATGGTCGGACTTGCCGACTAGACTACCTTTCTGGACTATAAAAGGAAGACCCATCTAAAGCCATTGTCAATTTATCTTTCACCTAGTTAGAGTTTTTCCAACTCTCCAAGGCTCTTTGCCTATCATATATCATCTAAGCTTCACATAGAAGCGCACGAGTGGATAGAGCCATCTTTGTATCAGTTCATTTGAAATTAAAGCGGTCTCTATTTTTCTCATTTTTTACGTGTGTTCTGTACTCCTTGCTCAAATTCTGTTCGTTGTGTTGTGTAGTTTCTACAGGTTATACAAAAGAATGATTGGAAGGCATGCTGTCCTCTATGGTAATTGGCAATCAAGGAATAGAGTATGGCTCCTTGGAGTTAGTAACATCCTAAGGACGATGGTAAGTGGAGGAGAGGAGAAGAAAAAAATGAGGCATGCTAGTCAAGAAGATAACATGATGCTTAAAGTTGGACATATCCCTTTCATCCTTGAATGTTGATATCATCCAATATGCCAAAGTTGATGGCAAAAATTTAGACTAGCATTATTACAATACAAAATATGCATTGAAGCATGAGGATGTAAATGGAAAAATGAATGGCAATGTGTTGTTCATTAATAATATGCAATGCAAGTGAGTATCACAAATGAATTCACTTATGCATTAATGTTCATGTAAAGATAGTTTAGTGTAAAAATGAAGGTTTTATTGGTTTCGAGTGGGGAAAAGAGATGCGCATGGGATAAAACCCAAAAAACACCTTTGAAGTGTAAAAATGAAGGTTTTATTGGTTTCGAGTGGGGAAAAGAGATGCGCATGGGATAAAACCCAAAAAACACCTTTGAAGTGTAAAAATGAAGGTTTTATTGGTTTCGAGTGGGGAAAAGAGATGCGCATGGGATAAAATTTTGATAAAAACCATTGTTCAGCTATCATAATCAGTCACTAATCATAAATAAGAAAAAATCTATTTTTATACACAAATAAATAGAGAAAAATAGCAAAAAAAATGCATTATAAAAATCTAGGAAATTATGATTCATTGTTGTGGTTGTATAACACAAGTGAGGCATGAATTTTGGCTTCATTTTTGACTTTTTTTAAAGTGTTATAGTTTATGGTTTTTTTGGTTTTATGTGAAGAATAGATATGAAACAAAACCCTACACCTATGTAATGTAGCATAGCCTAAAAAACGTTAGAAGGAAGGAGTGATGTCAAGAGATAAAGAGGGTTGAGAGGGTTTTGAATCTTTGAAATATTTGACTGTGCATTGCATTTAGAATTGCGATAATTCAGTTTAAGGGGCTAGTAGCACGAGAAATCAGAGCTAGTCTCCATACATGGAAGCATACGTTTAGTGAAAATCATGAAATGGCTATTTTTTCACATCACAAAGTGCTAATTTGATGAATATTGTTTGTGCACTAGGATCATATGTACTATGCACGACGCATGCCATGGTATTGATCCTGGATTGCATAGCAATTGTCTTCCTAGGAAATGACTTATACGTGGAGTGGAAAGGAACCTAATATGTAGGTTAGTTGATCATTTTCTTGGGGAATTGTTTGGTAAGGACACATGATATCTCTTGGAATACATTCAAAATGAAAGAGTGGAGTTTGTATCATGTGTACTTTGTTCAAAGTTGAGAGAGAGAGAGAGAGACAAGGAAACTCCATTTTCTTGAGCCTTCAGGCTCTCAAGGTCATTCCTTCATGTTCCACACTCTGAACTGAAAAGCACACACAATACAAAGATAAAGTGACCTAGTGTAAGTGTAGACTAGACAGACTAACTCTAGTCAGGTCACTAATTGACTATTAACCCGACTTTATTTAATGTAGTCACATGTAGACAGCTGCACACACTAGCTGTCATAGATGTCGGTCATAGATAAAGACACACTGACGGTGAGCTTGATTTCTAACACTCCCCCTCAAGCTCAAAAACAAAACTCAAATCATCTGCATCACTCCAAGTAGCTATCTAAAGTGAATGAACTTATCTTTACCAAGTGATTTGGTAAAGATGTCTGCTACTTGGTCTTCATTCTTCACATGCTCCAAGTCAATCTGATATGCTAAAACTATTTCCCTAATGAAATGGTAGTGAACCTCAATGTGTTTTGATCTTACATGATAAACAGGATTGCTTGCTAACATAACAGTGCTCAAATTGTCACAGTACAGCTTGACTTTGCTGTCCAAGTGTACTCCCAAGTCATTCAGCAACTTCTGTAACCACTTAGCTTCACAGGCCGCTAAGGCCGCACCATGATACTCTGCTTCCGTACTAGACAATGCAACTGTAGGCTGCTTCTTACTCTGCCAACTGATCATGCTACTACCCAATCCAAATGCATAGCCGCTGGTTGACCTCCTATCATACGTGCAACCAACCCAGTCAGCATCAGTATACCCCATCAAGTCAAGGGGTTTCCCATATGCATAAAACAGCCCATGATATATGGTACTCTTTACATATCTCAGAATTCTCCTGACTGCATCCAAGTGTGGTTTGCGAGGCTTCTACATGAACTGACTGATCAACCCCACAACATAACTCAAGTCAGTTCTAGTGATCGTGAGATAGATCAAGCTGCCTACCATCTGTCTGTACATAGTAACATTCTCAATCTTTGTCCCAACATCAATCTGCAGCTTGACATTCTGCTCCAAAGGTGTATCCATAGGCTTGCAATCAGCCATACCATATTTCTGTAACATGTCATGAGCATACTGCTTCTGTAGCAGCCATATGCCTTGAGGTGTAGAGACAACTTCAATCCCCAAAAAATATTTAAGCTCTCCAAGGTCCTTGACCTTAAACTTAGCCTGTAAATATGTCTTTATTTCAGCAATCCCATTTTCATCATCTCCTATAATGATTAAGTCATCAACATAGACAACTAGGAAAACATAGCCACTATTTGTCTTCTTTACAAACAGACTATGATCAGCATCACCCAATCGGAAACCATGTTGCTGCAAATAACTGCTTATGCGAGCATTCCATGCTCTGGGTGCCTGTTTCAGCCCATATAGTGCCTTTTTCAGCCGACATACATGTGCTGGAAATTCTGGATGTACATAGCCTTCAGGCTGTTCCATGTAAACCTCTTTCTGTAATTCTCCATTGAGAAACACATTCTTTACGTCCATCTGCCATAGTTTCCAGCGTCTAACTGCTGCCAAGGCAATCATAGTTCTAACTGTAGCCATCTTTGCTACAGGGCTGAAAGTCTCCTCATAATCAAGACCATACTGTTGCGCATACCCTTTTTGCAACTAGCCTGGCCTTATATCTTTCCAATGATCCATCTGATTTACATTTTACCTTATACACCCACTTGCATCCAATAGGTGTTTTGCCCTCAGGCAACTGTACCAAATCCCATGTACCATTTTCAGCCAAAGATGAATATTCCTCATCCATAGCAGCACGCCAATTCTCATCTGCAACTGCCTCATCAAACTTACTTGGTTCTCTAAAACCTGTTACTTTCGTCATATAAGCAGCCGTGGCTCACTGTGAGCTTGCCTCTCATGAGGCAGCACATAACGGCTCTGCCTAGCACCTGGCGTCATAATAGACGGAATCCCCAATTCACTGCCTAAGCTGTCACTGCTAGATGAATCATAACATGCAGTGAGTGGACCTGTTACATCTTCAAAAACCTTTTCTTTTCCCTTATCTGTTCTCTCCCTCATTGACATATTCGTGTCAGTGGATGCAGTAGTGCAACTCCGTAATCATCCTATCCAAGGACTCACTATAGATGATACATCACCTGTCTGACCACTCATGGAAGTACTCTCTGCAGGAGTATTTTCAGCATGACTCATACTGGGTGAGCCATCAGTAGGCACTGCAATAGGATTTCCATACCAGGATGCTAACTCATCAAATACCACATCTCTGCTTATGAGTGTCTCATGCGTAGAAGGTACATAACACTTATAAGCTTTCCGTTCCTGTGCATATCCTATAAACACACTTTTCACTGCCTTAGGATCCAATTTCTTCCTCTTCTCATCCGGTATATGCACATATGCAATGCTGCCAAATACCTTCAAGTGTGAAATATCAAGTTTATGACCATACAGCCGTTCATATGGAGTGACATCATGAATCCCTGCTGTAGGGGTTCGATTTAGCACATAGACAGCAGCAGTCACCACTGCTTCAGCCCAATAACCATTTGGTAGACATTTTTCATTTAGCATAGCTCTAGCTGACTCCATCAAAACCCTGTTTTTCCTCTCTGCAACACCGTTTTGCTGCGGTGTATAACTACATGTGAGCTGTCTTTTGATCCCATGTTTAGCAAGATACATGTCAAACTAGTTTAAGGCATATTCACCTCCTCCATCTGATCTCAAGTATGATATGTAATAGCCCATTTCATTTTCAGCATGTTTCTTGAAGTCTTTGAATGCATCAAACACATCATCCTTATGCTTCAAAATATAAAGCCAAGTGTACCTGCTGAAATCATCAATAAATGTGACATAATACCGTGCACCACCAAAAGAAGCATTATGTGAAGGACCCCAGACATCAGAGTGCACCAAGTGTAAAGGCCTAGTGCTGTTTTTTACATATCTCATGAAAGGAAACCGTGCTTGCTTCCCAAACTGACATGCAGGGCATACATGACCAAAATCATTATACTTGAATTTAGGTAATCCAAGTACTACTTCTTTTTGCTGCATATATTTCAGCTTTTGTACATTGACATGTCCAATCCGCTTGTGCTAAATCTCTACATCTCGAATGGCACTCTCATCATGAGCAAACATGGCTGCCTTGAGTCCCAGAACGGTCGCATCCAATGTAAACATCCTGCCATCCCTTCTACCCTTGGCAATTAACTTGTAGCCATTTCCATACTCCTCAATGAAACACCCATCTTTGTTGAACCTCACTTGCAAATTCTGTTCTGCCATTTGACCCACAGACAACAGATTCTTTGTTATGGTTGGTATATGTAATACATCATGCAGGCCTTTCTTCTTGCCATTAGGCATCATAAGAGGAACAATCCCTTTATACTTTATGTCATGTTGTGTGTCATCCCCAGTACATACATGACCATGTGTACCTGCAACCATCTCATCAAGCCACTCTCCTTGCGGTGTCATGTGGTTTGACGCTCTAGAGTCAATGTACCATCTGTCATCTCTATCATGTCTCGATGCATTTTTAGATACATGCTACATGGCAAAGAGTCTATCAACTGGCTCATCATGAGCACCACTGGAAGATGCATAGTGCCCATGTTGTTTGCCCTTTGCCTTCATATCTCCCTGCTTCTTGTAACAATCCTTTGCAATATGCCCATACCGGCCATAATAATGGCAGTCCTTGTCCCTGTTGGACTGATTAGATGACTGCCATGAACCAGATCCACCACCTCTACCTCGGGGTGATCTCCTCCTGCCTCTAAAACCACCAGATCCACGCTGGCCTTGTGTATTTGCACCATGCCAATTACTCTGCTGTTGCTGTTGTCCATAAGCATTACGAGTGTCACCACGACCTCGAAATGAACCACGACCTCTAGATCCTCTGCCACGCTGGCTAGAGTATAACACAATGTCTCTACTCTGATATGCACTGGAACCTGTATTCAAACCAAGTTTGACTTCCTCATGCAGCAACAAAGTAACTAGCTCTTCCCAGCTAGGGGGCTCTTCTCTGACAGAAATGGAAGTGTCAAAATCTTTGTACTCTTTGCCTAAGCCATTCAAGGCAACATCAATCATATCATCTTCTGATACACTTGAGCCAATAGTAGCAAGTTGATCAGCTATGGTCTTAATCTCCGTGGTATACGCCTGGATGCTCTTGCCATTCCTAGACATGTTGTTGAACTGCTGTTTCAACTGGATCTTCCTTGCATGTGTCATGGTTTCATAATTTTTCATCAGTATGTTCCAAGCATCCTTCGGAGTCTCACATCCAGTGATTTGAATTACCATAGCATAAGATATACATAAAGAAAACCAATGCAGCACCTTGCATGCTCTTTCATTCCATAGCCTGTAGGCTCTTTTTTGTTCATTTGTTGGATTGTGTGCAGGCAACTTAGGAGCAACTTCATCTCCTGTACATAGATCCCAATAACCTCTGCCAACCAGCAAGTTTTTCATTCTGAATTTCCATAATGCAAAGTTCTTGTTGTCCACTTCTCTCCAACTATCTGAGTGATATTGTCAGTCCCATGTGCATTAGCCATGATGCAATAGATTGTCTATCAAGTGCCTAACTCCCTGCAAACCAGTAAGTATGAGTGACCAAGTTCAGTCCGTAACAGTTTATGATAGTTTTCTGCAATTAATTGCAGTAAAAAACCAGTAAATTTCAGCCCAGTATCAGCCCAAAATAGTCCACAATCAAGTTGTCCAACTCGTAGAAATAACTGTCAATACATATGCCGTGTACTTGCTTCAGATTGAACTCCTGCAAATCCACTGCTAGGGTCCAAAAACATGCAGTCCAAACCTATAAACTGTGATGAACAGCAACACTTTCAATGCCAAAAACAACATGCATACATGTCACATATGTCCCAAGTCTTCTCAGATGACTGCAAGTACATATGTCACTCCAGACATGAGCATAGAACCACGAAACCGTGCATTATCAGCAAGTACAAGTGTCAACAATTTTGTTTGCAGGTTGCAGTCAACCAAATTTAGCATAACAAGCTCCAAACCGCTTCAAAGTGTCTTCAAACCAAATCATACATTTGCTCCAGTATGACAAGGTCAATGCATGACTATGTAGTGACCATAGACTGTCTGTCTCTAATGAGCAAAGTCATACATTACTTTTGCAATTTATACTCAGCCAACAAGACAAGATTGCATTTGCTTCAGCTCCAAAAATTTCAGCATTCAGTAGCACTTAATGCTTTTCTCAACCCATGAACATTCTGACATACACATGTCAGTACATACATCTCATAGATGTCACCAAATGTCACACTATGCTTCAGTAAAGAACAAATGCTTGCTGTCCATATTAAATGATAGTTTTCAGCCTGTCTAAAATGCTCCACATCTGAGTAATTCAGTTACCAAAATCAGCTTGCAATGGATCACAACAGGTACATATGACCTCCAGCATATACCTATGCTCCAAGAGTGCTTTTGGGCTTGTCATAGAGAGCTTCCAAAGCTCTTCAATGTGTTGCATATACCATGTATACTGTGTATACAGCAGTGCTGCCCTTTTTTTCAGATCTGCCCACTCTGATCTCAGCTCATGTCAGAGCTCAAGGTCAAGCATTTGCCTCTTGCCATCTCAAAGCACTTCATACCTGACCTAACCAAGCATTTGATGACCAAATGCACTAGCATTTGATGAAGTGTAGCCCAACAACTGATAGCAGCAAATATGCGCAGTTCACACAGATCTATCCTCTACTCCAGTAGCTCGATTTGCTGAGTTTGATGCTGATGGAGCACACACTAGTGCTCAATACCCCCTTTACAAGGCTCTAAACAAGCCACAACCTGTAGCTTGACCCATAGAGTAGGGAATCACTCAATGCATACCTTTAGTTTACAATGGCATTCAGCTTGTTTGAAAAAATGACACAAGTCTTCAACTGCAGATCATCTTCACTTCCTCCTGCTCCAAGAGGTCCACCAAGTAAGGCTCTGATACCATGTTCAAAGATGAGAGAGAGAGAGACAGGGAAACTCCATTTTCTTGAGCCTTCAGGCTCTCAAGGTCATTCCTTCATGTTCCACACTCTGAACTGAAAAGCACACACAACACAAATATAAAGTGACCTAGTGTAAGTGTAGACTAGATAGACTAACTCTAGTCAGGTCACTAACTGACTATTAACCTGACTTATTTAATGTAGTCACATGTAGACAGCTGCACACACTAGCTATCATAGATGTCGGTCATAGATAAAGACACACTGACGGTGAGCTTGATTTCTAACATACTTTTTGTTGAAGAGACGCATCTTGGGGCCAATCCCCAAGGTATAGCAGAGTCATAATGGAGCCGTGGCAATCAGTCGAAAGGTGCTTCCGTATGTTGTGTTACGAGGCACTATGTCTATATGTTATGGGATCTCCCTCTAAGGAGAAGGGAAGGTAATCACTGACGCTCCTGGTCCATGAGGCCGTGTGGTGGGGTTGTCTGTTGCATGCATGAGGTCTTGCTAATGCCATAGCCAATGCCGGCCCATTTTAGGTCCCGTCAGGATCTATCAATTGAGGAGAAGGAAACCTACATGGAAGTGGTGATAAAACACTTTGCACTCTTTATTTCTGATTATGAACACATCACATGTGTGATGGCAATACAACATCACATTAATCTAAAAGATGGAGCAAGGCCAGTGGTGTAGCAGTTACGATGGTTGGGAGTAGTTTAACAAAACACTCTACTCACTGAGGTGCAACGACTTTTGAAGGAAGGCTTCATCTATCCGCTTCATCTATCTAGTAGGGAACTCAGAGTGGGTTTCACCTGTAGTGGTGATACCCAAGAAGAACAACAAATGGCGGATTTGTGTGGACTATAAACTGCTAAATGCTGCAACAAGGAGAGATCACTTCCCTCTTCTCTTTCGGGATGAAATACTCAACGAGGTGGCGGGGCATGAGAGATACACTATTTGTGATGGGTATTCAGGTTATTTCCAGATCCAGATAGCTGAGGAGGATCAACAGAAGACCACCTTCATCATGCCTTGGTGGGGGTGTTTTTCTTACAAAGTAATGCCATTTGGATTAACAAATGCCCAAGTTACCTTCCATCGATTCACGAATTATGTCTTCCAGCCATATTTTGGTAAGTCCATCAGGGTCTTTATTGATGATTTTGTATTTATATCTCTAAGGCTCTACATCTAGGGAAGGTGGATGAAGGTTTCAACTACCTCGCACAAATGGGGGGCAGCTAAACCATGAGAAGTATCGTATTGGCGAAAGTAGTGTAACTTTGTTAGGGCATGTCGAAAGTGAGAGGGGCATTGAAGCAGATCCAAACAAAATTAAGGCCCTATTGGCATTGCCGTCATCATCTTCTATGAAGCAACTAACCTCTTTCATTCAGAAGGTGCGATATATGGGGTGGCTCATTCATCTCCTCTCCCAATTAGTATTTCCATTGCAACAATTGACAAAAGTGAAAGTGAAAGGTGCTTTCACAAGGTGAAGAAGGATCTCAACACCCTTCCCATAATTTTACAGCCTTGTTGGGATCAAGAGTTTTTTGTTAACCCCCGAGATTTGGGGAAGATGCTCTAGGGGTAGCACTAATACAAAAGGATGCTAAAATTGGCCTAATGAGACTGGTTTACTTTTCTAGCAGAGTAATGAAAGCATCAAAACGAGGGTACAAGATGGTGGAGTTGATGGTTTTGTCTCTAATGTTTGCTATAAGAACATTTCGTCCTTATGTTATCCCTAGGCCGTTCACAGTGATCACAATAAAAGAGCGTTTTCCCTATGCCTTATAGCACATGGATGTTTTAGTCCAGCATCGCTAAGTGGGTGATAGAAGTCCAAGAGTTTGACTACACCTTCAAGGTGGAGGACTCTACTCAGGCTTGCCTAGCTGATTTGTTGACCCATAGATGCCATCAAAAGAAGGAAAAAGAGAATAGAAAGGTAAAAGAGGAGACACTTCCTCCAGAGGACCCGCCATGGGTGGAGAATGCCTATGCCCTCTACTTTGATGGGTCCTACAAGCATATTAAAGACAAAGCATAATTAGGAATAGCGGTGTTCAGTCCTGAAGGTGACAAACTTTATGGAGAAGGTATTAGCCTAGAGGATTTCCATTCTAACAATGAGGCAGAATATCAAGCCTTGCTTTTAGGTTTGAGGTGGTGTCTACATGGTATCACTCGACTTAATGTTTTTGGGGATTCTATGCTAATTGTTAAAAAAATGAAATGAATCTGGGCTTGTAAAAATGAACTTAGCTATGAAAATGAGAGAAGCTAAAACTCTCATGAGGAAGCTGCAGAAAGCCCAAATCTACTTTGTGCCAAGGTGCACAAAAACGGCAACGCAAATGCTCTAGTAGCTGAAAATCTGAAAGAGGTAATGGTAGGCATCATTGCAGTAAAGCTCCCCTTGTATTAGGGTAAGTTACAACTACAAGATGTGCTTTATTTTCTTGAGCATGGTGAGGCACATACACATATGAATAAGAGTGAAAAAAGGTGGTTGGCTACTAAGGCCACTAAATACCACTTGATAAATGATATGTTGTATTGCAAAGGAAAGGATGCAATGCTTAGAAGGGTGCCAAAAGTAAAGGAGATTATGGATGTGATTAAGAGCTTCCATGAGGGGGTTTGTGGCAGACGTTTTGCTCAAGAAATAACCAGCACAAAGATTCTCCAAGCTGGTTTTGTGTGGCCTAGTCTGCATTGAGATGTGCAACATTGGTGCTGCACTTGTGATGCTTGCCAAAATGCCGGACCAAGGAAGCTAGTGCATGAGGAACAAAATCCCATAACTACGTATGGCCCATTTGAGAAATGGGGGATTGATGCAATAGGGCCACTCCCAAGGACTCACTTTGGCGAGGAATACATCGTAATGGGTGTGGACTACATGACAAGGTGGGCTGAGGCTTCAACAACTAGTAGGATCACAACCCAAGAAGTGGAAAATTTTTGTTTGAAAATATTTGTTGCAGGTTTGGCACACCACTAGAAATTATCTATGACTGGGGTCCTAGTTTTAGGGCTAATCTA